>NC_090728.1:164261470-164311470 GCF_036898095.1 Palaemon carinicauda | reverse complement strand
TAGAGACGGAGGGAGAGAGAGGAGGATAAACGTTTCGTTCAAGCGGGTAACGTTGTTCTCGTTTTTTTTGCTCTTCTCCCTAGTCGATAGAGGGGAAGAAGGTAAAACGTTTCTAGAGTTTTATTCTTGTTCCCAGGCTTTATGCGGTGAGAGATTTTAAACGTAGTTTATTTGATCTAGTGTTTAGTCTCTTTTCCAGCCACTGAATTCTTTATCTTTCATTATGTTTTTCTGTTACATTGTAATACTGTTTTCGCAATTACTACCTTTTAATGAAGGATAGGATTGCGTGTTTCAGGTACAAACCACTTAAAGTTTCGAGTTCAGTGAAATAAGTGCAAACAGAAAATCAAAAGTGTTAAAGTGATATGCGCAAAGTGTTACAGTGTTGCGTTCGAGGGTTCGTCTGTTCGTGCCAGTGGTTCACCTAGTCCGATACCTCTTACAAGCTCCCAAGCCCAGGGGAGAAGTAATGTCGAAGGACTTATGGGTTCCTCAGGCCTTGATCGACGAACAGACGTTTCCCTCTGTGGTTTCGGGTGTATCTACACACGTTGCCGACGTGATCACCCCACCCACACAAAGACGAGAGAGCCCATTTATTCCTCGTCTGCGGAAGAGGTTTCTCGCAGAAACCATGGACCAAATCTTGCAGCTTTTAAGTGCAAGTCGGTCCCTTCCGCGCAAGTCCAACGGCCTAGGTGTAGCCACTGGGTCAGTTCGGACTCGCTGCAGTACGACAACTGCACACCTCCTAAGAGAGGCTAGGTGGTACCGCAACAGGCAGTAACTCCGTCTGTTGCCGCACCAGCTGTTTTAGACCCTCAGTCACAACGGACAGTAGCTCCGTTTGTTGTTGTCTTTCATAGACCCTAGTGGTCCATGCTGCAGACTATACAGTCTCAGCTTGCTCCTTCATGCAGGAGTATCATGCTGGAAGGTTGACAATGCAACCTGTTTACCTACAACCCTCCGAGGTTGTGCGCTCAGCAGATACTGCGGCTGCCTGCTCCCACACCACACCTGTGAGAGCTCCTCCACCGATGCGCAGTCCTCACTGCCAGACGCATGTTCTTGCTGCACCATCTGCTAACATGCGTGAGCTGCCGCATCGGGAGTTGCCGGGTTCCAGCACTATGCGGCATTCTCCTCAGCCTATGCAGCATGCTCTGCAGACCTTGCAGCATGCTCCGCATACCATGCAGCATGAGCCGCATTCCATGCAGCATGAGCCTCATGCCATGCAGCATGAGCCTCATCCCATGCAGCATGAGCCTCATCCCATGCAGCATGAGCCGCATACCATGCAGCATGAGCCTCATACCATGCAGCATGAGCCGCATCCCATGCAGCATGAGCCGCATACCATGCAGCATGAGCCGCATGCCTTACCTCATGCTCTGCATACCATACCGCATGCTCTGCATACCTTACAGCATGCTCTGCATACCTTACAGCATGCTCTGCATACCTTACAGCATGCTCTGCATACCATACCGCATGCTCCTCAACCCACCGCAGCCCCTCCCACGCACCAGCACTCTGCTTTTGTTGTTGCCAGCTCCCACACTCCGACTGCGGAGAAGGTTGACGATGCACCCGTGGGCCTACACCTCCCACGGTTGTGCGCCCGGCATGGCTTCATGCTCTCACACTCTTGTTGTGAGAGCTCCTCCACCCATGCACAGTCAACCCTGCCAGATGTATGATGACTCCCACACACAGAGCACTCCGCTGCCGTGCGGGAGCTACCACAAGCTGCCGTGTTTTGACAAGGTGTGTCAGCCTCGCAACACACTGTGGTTACCGCCACTCGCCAGCAGCAAACTAGTCAGGCAGGAGTTGAGGCTTCCCCACACATCTTTGGTTGTTGCCAACTCACAAACTGTCATGCAGTTACATGACGTTGCCTTCTGGTCTGCTACTTATACACCAGTGCTGTATGTCCTCACGCTCCTGTTGTGGTTGACAGTTCAGTTTTTGACAGTTCTCAGACTGTCAAGCAGTTTCATAACGTTGCCTTCTGGTCTGCTGCTTTTGCACCAGTGAAACCCTCACTGAGAGAACTTAGCTTTTCTCGGATATGGTTCCTGTAGATGAGAAAGTGCTGTTCTCCCTCCTTCTGAGATTCCCTTGAGGACTCTGTCATTTGGAGAGGAGCCTTAAGCTGCTTAGCCTCCTATGGACTTTTATTTAAGCATAACATGCTTCCAGGGAGGGTAAATGGTTCCGCTTCAGTCGCTAACCCCGTCTGTTGCCACTCCTGCTCCCATAGACCTTGAGCTTTGTTGCAAGACATGCAGTCCAAGCTTAGTCCTTGATAGAGAATTTTTTTTTACGGAGTCAGTGTGTCACTGGGAAGACGTTCAACAACCAGCAGAGGTGACTTGTTGTGACGCAGTGCGGCAACCTCAGCAACCCGATAAGGAGTTGTCTGTACTACCCAGACAGTCTAGACAGTTTCGAGTTGTCGCTGTACTTCCTCGCTTCCCCATGGTTGACAGTTCACAGACTGTGCAGCAGTACCATGATCTTGTGTCCGACTCCGTCAGACGACTGGCTTTTAAGAGCTCCCACAAGTCGTCGCTGTCTGGAGAATCTCAGATGGACTATGGATCTGACCAAGGAACTGGGCCTCCTGGTCAATTTAGAGAAGTCCCAGCTCGTCCCATCCCAGACCATTGTCTACCTGGGTATGGAGATTCAGAGTCGAGTTTTTCAGGCTTTTCCGTCGGCCCCAAGGATCAACCAAGCCCTAGAATGCATCCAGAGCATGCTGAGAAGGAACCGATGCTCAGTCAGGCAGTGGATGAGTCTAACAGGGACACTTTCATCGCTGGCCCTGTTCATCGAGTTAGGGAGACTCCACCTCCGCCCCCTTCAGTATCATCTAGCTGCTCACTGGATAAAGGACATGACGCTAGAGACGGTCTCAGTTCCTGTTTCCGAAGAGATGAGGTCTACTCTAACGTGGTGGAAGAACAGCTTTCTTCTCAAGGAAGGTCTACCTTTGGCTGTTCAGAACCCCGACCGCCGTCTCTTCTCGGACGCATCAGACACGGGCTGGGGTGCGACATTGGACGGACAGGAATGCTCGGGAACATGGAATCAGGAGCAAAGGACACTTCACATCAATTGCAAGGAGTTGTTGGCGGTTCATCTGGCCTTGATAAACTTCAAGTCCCTCCAGCTAAACAAGGTGGTGGAGGTGGACTCCGACAACACCACAGCCTTGGCTTACATCTCCTAGCAGGGAGGGACTCATTCGAGGAAGTTGTTCTAGATCGCAAGGGACCTCCTCATCTGGTCAAAAGATCGAAAGCTCACGCTGGTAACGAGGTTCATTCAGGGCGATATGAATGTCATGGCAGATCGCCTCAGCCGGAAGGGTCAGGTCATCCCCACAGAGTGGACCCTTCACAAGAATGTTTGCAGCAGACTTTGGGCCCTGTGGGGTCAGCCAACCATAGATCTGTTCGCTACCTCGATGACCTAGAGGCTCCCGTTGTATTGTTCTCCGATTCCAGACCCAGCAGCAGTTCACGTGGATGCTTTTCTGCTGGATTGGTCCCATCTCGACCTGTATGCATTCCCGCCGTTCAAGATTGTCAACAGGGTACTTCAGAAGTTCGCCTCTCACAAAGGGACACGGCTGACGTTGGTTGCTCCCCTCTGGCCCGCGAGAGAATGGTTCACAGAGGTACTGCAATGGCTGGTCGACATTCCCAGGACTCTTCCTCTAAGAGTGGACCTTCTACGTCAACCTCACGTAAGAAGGTACACCCAAACCTCCACGCTCTTCGTCTGACTGCCTTCAGACTATCGAAAGACTCTCAAGAGCTAGAGGCTTTTCGAAGGAGGCAGCCAGAGCGATTGCCAGAGCAAGGAGGACATCCACTCTCAGAGTCTATCAGTCTAAATGGGAAGTCTTCCGAAGCTGGTGCAAGGCCAATGCAGTTTCCTCAACCAGTACCACTGTAACCCAGATTGCTGACTTCCTGTTACATCTAAGGAACGTAAGATCCCTTTCAGCTCCTACGATCAAGGGTTACAGAAGTATGTTGGCAGCGGTTTTCCGCCACAGAGGCTTGGATCTTTCCACCAATAAAGATCTACAGGACCTCCTTAGGTCTTTTGAGACCTCAAAGGAACGTCGGTTGTCCATTCCAGGCTGGAATCTAGACGTGGTCCTAAGGTTCCTTATGTCATCAAGATTTGAACCTCTCCAATCAGCCTCTTTTAAGGACCTCACATTAAAAACTCTTTTCCTCGTGTGCTTGGCAACAGCTAAAAGAGTAAGTGAGATCCACGCCTTCAGCAGGAACATAGTTTTCACATCTGAAACGGCTACATGTTCCTTGCAGCTCGGTTTTTTTTGCTAAAAACGAGCTTCCTTCACGTCCTTGGCCTAAGTCGTTCGAGATCCCAAGCCTGTCCAACTTGGTGGGGAACGAACTGGAGAGAGTACTTTGCCCAGTTAGAGCTCTTAGGTACTATCTAAAAAGGTCAAAACCTTTACGAGGACAATCAGAAGCCTTATGGTGTGCTATCAAGAAGCCTTCTCTTCCAATGTCTAAGAACTCAGTTTCTTACTACATCAGGCTTCTGATTAGGGAAGCACATTCTCATCTGAAGGAAGAAGACCTTGCTTTGCTGAAGGTAAGGACACATGAAGTGAGAGCTGTGGCTACTTCAGTGGCCTTCAAACAGAACCGTTCTCTGCAGAGTGTTATGGATGCAACCTATTGGAGAAGCAAGTCAGTGTTTGCATCATTCTATCTCAAAGATGTCCAGTCTCTTCACGAGAACTGCTACACCCTGGGACCATTCGTAGCAGCGAGTGCAGTAGTAGGTGAGGGCTCAGCCACTACATTCCCATAATCCCATAACCTTTTTAACCTTTCTCTTGAATACTTTTTATGGGTTGTACGGTCGGCTAAGAAGCCTTCCGCATCCTTGTTGATTTGGCGGGTGGTCAATTCTTTCTTGAGAAGCGCCGAGGTTAGAGGTTGTGATGAGGTCCTTTAGTATGGGTTGCAGCCCTTTATACTTCAGCACCTAAGAGTCGTTCAGCATCCTAAGAGGACCGCTACGCTCAGTAAGGAAGACGTACTTAATAAAGACAGAGTAATGGTTCAAGTCGTCTTCCTTACCAGGTACTTATTTATTTTATGTTATTTTTGAATAACTAATAAAATGAAATACGGGATACTTAGCTTCTTTGTTAACATGTATGCTGGTCTCCACCCACCACCCTGGGTGTGAATCAGCTACATGATCATCGGGTAAGATTAATATTGAAAAATGTTATTTTCATTAGTAAAATAAATTTTTGAATATACTTACCCGATGATCATGAATTTAAGGACCCGCCCTTCCTCCCCATAGAGAACCAGTGGACCGAGGAGAAAATTGAGTTCTTGTTGACAAGAAGTACTTGAGTACCTGCTCACAGATGGCGCTGTTGTGTACACCCCCACCTGTATAGCGATCGCTGGCGTATCCCGACCGTAGATTTCTGTCGGGCAACAGAGTTGACAGCTACATGATCATCGGGTAAGTATATTCAAAAATTTATTTTACTAATGAAAATAACATTTTTTATAGAATATATGAAAGATATAGGCTTATTTCCTTTCCTCATTGAGCTATTTTCTCCGTTGGGACCCTTGGGCTTATAGTATCCTGCTTTTCCAACTATTGTTGTAGCTTAGCAAGTAATAACAATAACAATAATATTATCAATAATAATAATAGGTTATTCAATTTTCCATTATCATCTCTCCTATCAATAAAAGTTACCAAATATAAATATATCTTCTATTGTAAAGGCTTTGGAAATGAATTTACTCCACATACCAATCTGAGGTTAGACAATTAAATTAAAATAGTGCATTAATACATATAACATTAAAATTTAGCATACTATGGTTTACTGACCATTGGTTGAGATGTTTAAGGCAAGTAGCTCCCGAAAGATACCAATATAATTTTCGTAGAGCATAAAAAAAATTAGGCTGCACTAGTTTAACCTTCATTTAAAAGGGGTCAGCAAGATTAGCTAGACTAAAACCATAAAATTGTGAAACGCTGAAAGGCATTATACTCTGGCAATTGTGAAAAACACTATGTTACGTTAGCCAAATGTTGTACGGCAAAGGACCAAACTTATAAAAGACTAATAATCAAAAAGGGGGAGGGGGATCAAATAAAAATACAAGAGATGATAAACTAAAAAAAAAAAAAAATTAACACCTCCTTAACAAGAAAGCTGGAAGTGAATGGCTTGGGTTCATACGTCGTACAAACCAGATTGCATAACTAGACAAAATAAACTCCCAAAGAAATTTAGAATGGTAATTACACCCCTCTATTACAATAATACTATTACTAAGAATAGTGGATATCTAAATCCTAACTTGGTTACTATTCTGTTGTTGATGGGTTGTGGGAAAGTGGTAAAGAAGTAGCGTTACCTCTACCATCATTTATTTGGCTAACAGCAATAATACTTCAGTACTTGATGCTGTGTGCAATACTGTAAATATCAAAATAATAGATTGGCAATGGCACCTATGCTTGAAAGCGGCGGTCTTTCTCCTCACATCCAACTTGCAACACACTCCTGAGATATAAACAATGATACTGTAAATTGACAAGTGATTCTCCCTAAAATGAGGTATAGACGTGTATCACCGGCTAATATTTGACCCAGGGAATTAATTAAATGCACTAACATAACAAACATAACCATATAAAGGTAACATTAACAAATAAATAAAATAAATTAACTAATACAACATTTCAGGTCTGACCGACCACAAAGAAACATTACAACATATTTACTTAATCTATGAAAGGGAGGATGGTGCACTTTACTTTTATCAAGATAAGTTTTGCTATAAAGAGAAAGAACTTAAATGCATAACTATTACTTACAGAAACACGCATACTCATTACATATGTGACAGCTCAATTACTGTTACTTAACAGTCCTGTATATGAAGGCTTCTCACTTCCTGGAGCTTAGTAGGATACTATCTTCACAACTCAGCCACACAACTGAAGATAAAGGCTTGGTGCAAATTAATTAAGTATGCAAGTAGCATTGTCTCCAGTATTAGTGTTAGTTCTTGGGAACAAAACTTGTTATAAGATGATTTTCAGCATTGGAGGTGTTGTTATGGGTTCAATAGAGCCTGAACTCATAGGTCTTCCTTATACACACTCAGTCCATGCTTTGCACATTGTAACTGTGGCCTCAGAGCAGAGGAGACAATATTTCTTTGGTATTTTTACGTTCTTGGAAACAACATAGTGCATTAATTCCATAAATATATATGTAAAAATTATTGAATGTTTATGTTGATTAGTGCAAGTCTAGGTATGTTTCAGTAACAAGACCATATTTAGATTAAGTTTTTATATTATTTCATTTTATGAAAAGAAATGGTCTCTTTCAGCCACTAGGGATCTACTATAAGCTGATGCTTAGTACTGTGCTCAAACATTTAGGATTGATTTGTTCATGTTAGGTATTAAGGCAAATGTTTTCAGGTTGTTTGCTAGAAATCTCTGGTTGTTAGAACAACTTATTGGAATCTAGAAGTCTTACAATATTCAAAGAGTTCTAGTTTTAAACCTTTGAAAGAAGTTTTTTTTTTTAAAGGATCTTGCAGTTATAACTAAATTTTACCGTTAACTTTAGCATCAGCTAGATGTATTAGTGAACTACAGGCCCTTTCCTATATTGTGGGGTTTGGTGAGAAAAAAAAATTGTCTTTTACCTATCTTCAGGGAAAGAATTATTACAAGACTGAAGATTTACCTCAATATTTACACATCATTCTTTAGAGAGAGGTCAGTAATACCTAGGAAGATAGACTCGTGTCACATAATGGCCATGAAGTTTTATTTGTACAAAACTGAAAATTATAGGGAAAAGGTGCGCTTAGGATTTCAAATCATCCTTTCTCCAAGAATGCTATGTCATTATTTATGAAGAGTTTAGTGACAGAAGCTCAGGGAATTGAATCCAAGTCAAATTAAGAGCCTGCAAGTTAAAGCATAAGAGCATAGGAGCATAAGAACTTACATTAATTTTTGTAAAAAATCTTTCTTTGGAAAATTTTGGCAGCAGGTCAGTGGCATACAGTCTGTTTTCCCGAACATTATTAAAGAGAAAAGCCTGGCTATACAAATTTTTGGACTTTTGCTTTGGGCGGTGATGTTAAAAAATTTTCTTGATCAAACTTTTTGAAATTTCTATCAATTTCTCTATGGAATATTTCAGGGTGATGGGTAATATAGTTTTGAAAGTCAAGTGTTTATGTTTCTGAGAAGAATTTTTAGATTTTGAATTCCTTGATATTATTAGTAAGTTTTAGCACTTAGGAAGTTTTTAGTTACATAATTTTCAATCTGGAACCACAAATTGTGCCAGTTATTACCCTTTCTTAGTTAATGGTGAATCATCTCCTTAGGAAAGGAGAGTCTCTAGCAGTTTAAAGTACAGTACTGTACATTAGTAGGTTGGGGCTTTAGATTTCCTGAGTCTTTCCTTCACTACCCAACCTTCATCTCAGTGTAAAAGTTAGCAGAAGGTTCATAGAAATGAACAGAATTTCAATAACAAAATCACTTATTTCTATACATACCTGGCATCCACTTACATAACCGACCCTTCCCTATTGACTAGCGATGTCAAGAGGTTATTGAACTAGTTTCGACTTTCAAGACTGAAAGAAAAAGGGATATGATCTACTCATGTGGTAACTGCTATACACCAACATATGATCCCAAGGGAAGAGCAATGACATGGAAAGATAATGGGAAATTTTTAGTTTAAGGGTAGATGTCAACATTTCTCTAAATTAGTTTAAAAAAACGGAAGCAATATGAATGCCAGGTTGAGAACAGAGATAAGTATTTTTATTACTAAAATTCTGTTATTAGAGAATTAATGTCATGGCAAGGAGTTTAAGCACTACTATGACTACTAAATCTATACATTTATATTTTCCACTTCAAGAAACTGTACTTGCTACTCTTGGATCAAAAGAAAGACAAATGGAAAAAGAAATGATAAATAATGAAAAAAGGAAAACAATGACTTACAAAAGTACAAAAATATACCAAATACTTCAACATATCAATTATTAAAAATAGAAATGAAGATAGTGATGTTATCTAAAACCAGACTCTTAGACATAAGGACAAAAAATGTAAACAAACAACCTCAAATATACCGACAATCTTTCCAACAACAAACAACCATTCGCTAATTACCCTTGTCCAACAGTCCAATTTCAATCCCACCTTCAACAGTCGTGTCCCTGTTCGGGCGCCAAATTCATGTGGGGGTTGTGTTTTGTTTACATCCCGCCACAGTGACAAAAAACATGACAAAGTGTTTGGAGAATCAATGATGCTGGCAATTATCTGGTGAAAAAGCATTTTGTGGGAGTATATATAGCCCCTTTAACAATGTTTACTGAAGAGCAAGGAAGTTATCAACCATTGCTAACAACTGTAAATTTAAACTATTGATGGTACTGGACTACAGTAACCTGGCTGTGGAGACTTATGCAAAGCTATGGTGCACTTTAGCATTTGAACATCATAAAAACTCCTACTCATTTGGGAATGGGTAAATTTAACATCCTTTTAAGCTCGAAAGGTGTTAATCACATAGGCTAACTCTCTAGAGCAGTTGAGAGAACACCTACAGGTTCACTGAAAGTAAAGCAATCTGAGTGAATATTTCTATTTTTGTGCTATACCTTTTTGGTATGTCTGCTGTACATATTTTTGTTATGTCCAAAATTTTGTGCTTTTTCCACTTTTGCCAGATATACTTAAATGACCATTTAAGACCATTAGTAGGTTGGCCAGGCTCCAGACACCAATTGAGATACTACCGCTGGATAGTTATTGGGCCCTTTTACTGGCCAGATAGTACTAAATTGGATCCCACTCTTTGGTTAAGGCTCATTTTTCCTTTGCTTACACATACACCAAATCATCTCGCCTATTCTTTGCATATTCTCCTCTGTCATCACACACCTAAAAACACTGAGCTTTCCAAACAATTTCTCGTTCAAGGGGTTAACTACTGCACTGTAGTTGTCGAGTGGCTACTTTCCTCTTGGTAAGGGTAGAAGAGACTCTTTAGCTAAGGTAAGCAGCTCTTCTACAAGAAGAGCACTCCAATCAAACCTTTGTTCTCTAGTCTTGGGCAGTGCCATAGCTTCTGTACCATGGTCTGCCACTGCCTTGAGTTAAAGTTCTTTTGCTTAAGTGTACATTTGGGAACATTATTTTGTCTTATTTCTCTTCCTCTTTTTTTTTTGAAGTTTTTATAGTTTATATATGAGAGATTCTCTTCCTCTTTTTTTTTGAAGTTTTTATAGTTTATATATGAGAGATTAATCTTAATGTTACTGTTCTTAAAATATTCTATTTTAATCGTTGATTACTCCTCTTCTAGTTATTCATTTCCTTTCCTCACTGGGTATTTTCCCTGCTGGAGCCATTGGGCTTATAGCATCCTGCTTTTCCAACTAGGGATGTAGGTTAGCAAGTAACAATAATAATTATTTAAGGCCTTGTCAAGATTATCTGCAGCATTTTTACAGCTAATGGTGTAACACTGTCAACTCTCCCCACCTTAGTTTCACTACATTAAATTTATCAAAATACATTTGTATGATAAGAATACCATAACTAGGTAACATTCCTAATCTAAGAATATCCCTTTATTGCTATAAAATCTTTTATTGTGAATTGTTCACTTTCTTAGAATGGGAGAAAGAAATATTAAAAAATAAAATAAATTCTATATTACATTGATATAAATCTGCATGTGCAAAATCATGAAATTTTTAGGTATGCATATAATTGTGTACATGTATACAACAATAAATAATACTCTTCTATTCCTTTTCAAATACTGTAACAATATTATAGTATATAAATGAACGGACCACTATGAAAACTTTTGTTATGACATCTACCTTTTTCAGTTTCTACAATGGATCACTTATAACTTTGATAGATCATTTCATAGGATTCAGGGCAAAATATGTATTCCAAGTACAAAATTTCTTCTGGTGGATACTACTATTAAAATAAAGTAGCTACACTTTTGGAAACAATTCATATTTTACAATACATATGCATTTATAACCATGGAATTAAATGAAGAACAAACTATTCACCAAAAATTAATAATTTTTCTTTCTGCAACAACCACTTAATAATAATGTCAATGCATTCAGAATAAATTTCAAAAAACCAGGAAATACAATAATGAAGCTCAGAACTACCCTCTTCTTATCTTAGCATAATGCATAATACTGTAGTAAAGTGCTACTCAAAGTAACATACAATATCGGATCCTATCATATTGGAATACAGTATAATGCTACTGCCATTTTTCTCTGAAATGCATAGGTACCTTAATTTTTATACATCAAAAATAATTCTGTCTTATGGAACATAATTAAGGGCAAAATTATGCTTTTTTTTTAACTTTACATACAAGAACCATTTGGCAAATCATTAAAGACTCACTTACAAAATTCAAAAGCTTCTTCTCATTTGCACTCGGTGTGTATCAATCAATAACAATTGCATTAAAATATCACAAAACAACAGTTGACTGCACTTGCTGCATTACATACTAAAGACTGGTGCCAGCCCATTAGTGGAAGTTATAAGACATAGAATGCTGTAGTTACAGTTAAAAGATGCTCTTTGCGCATAGTTACTGATATCCCACTTTTGCAATCATTCCACGTTCATGTCTAAATTCTTTTCTAGATATTGTTTTAAGCTGAATTGAGTGAAAGTTTTGAAATGTACTATGTATATATATGTGGATAAAAGTGATTATATATATATATATATATATATATATATATATATATATATATATATATATATATATATATATATATATATATATACTGTATATATATATGCTGCATATACAGTATTTGCACACAAATTACAGTATATAATTTATACAATATACTGTATAGGTGTATATAGTATTATGTATGTGAGCTATGAAACAAGTCATAGTATGTATATGGAAATGAGAGAAGAGGTTACTTTATAGTAACCCCAACTTTATTCTAATAAAAATATCTTTGCAATCAGAAGTACGTTTGTTACCAACTATGTATACGGATTTTGGTATAATAAATTTAATTTTAAAACTATATGTAAGATCTCTCAAAACAATCAAATTAAATACAACACTGAATTTTAAAAAGTTAAGATAAAAGATATATTTCTTAATACTCTAAGTTTTGCTTATACTTATTTAAACTTTCACCATATTTATAACTTAGCAGATTCAAGGTTAAATACACATTAAGCTGCTGCAATTAAAAATGGGAATGTATCTACTGTATAATGAGACAAATTATTTCAAATTTTCTATTACTGCTTTTTACCTAGATCCATTTACTCAATATAGTACCCTATTATCTTCAAGGCACTGCTAAATTTATACTGTCCATATTTTATAATATAATTTACTTTCTTTAAAGTTCACTGGAATAGAACAAAGTATATGAAAAGCCCCCCAAATAATAAAAGAGATAGAAATTTGAAGTAATCTTTAGTATTACTGGAGGCCTTCATATCTTGTCCATGTACTTCAGTTACATATAGGTATTTCTAATATAATCTACACTTTTTGGAAAAGGTCTGTCAGCTTCTAAAGGAGAACACTCATATATAGATAAAAATACCATTTTTAGAATTTATTGCTGCTCCTAAGCAAGCTGGTCATCACTTATGTCCCATGTAGGGGAGTAGTGCCATCAGCGCACCTCACAAAATGTAATGTAGGTATTATTTGTTAGCTCCATCTACTTTAGCCCTGTCCTCACTTCATCCTTTCCATCTTGCTGTTCAACCTCTACCTCCTATTGTAAATGCAAGGTTTTCCCCAAGTTACAGTTGGGCACTAAATGGCCTGTCAGGCCTCAGTGCCAGGCTATATAGCCGAAATGCAATCCATCACCCGTGTCAAAAAACTAGTCCTGGGATTCAACTATTTAAATAATAACTAAAATGTAAATAAAGTAAGTGCAGTAATATAACATGATATATCCTAATGAGAACATATTTCAAGTGAAGATGATATGTGTACCCGTTACACCCTCTGTTTAGGGAGGTACCATTTACAGTGTGCCTTGCATGGTACACCCAATGGTACAAAAAGTTCTTTGAAATTTAATTGGCTAAGCTACAATGATTTCTTCCATTTACCTCTCCTTCATTCTGTCTATTTTCTTTAACTTTATTCCAACTTTTAATTTCATTTCAGAACCAACCAATCCTTCAGACATGCCCCATCAATCTAGAAGTGACTCGGCAGTCCTGTTAAATCAATCTGTAAGAGCTAATTAATCTGTTACAAGAATAGGGGGGCAAAGAATAATCTGACCCTCAAACGCTACACTGATTATTAATGGCAAAAAAAATCCTAAGAAAAATCAAATTGCTAACATTCAGCAGCTTTGTTTGAATTTGTTCAACATTTTAGGGGCTCCTTGTAAATTACACATTAGAATCCTAATTATCTATGTATCATTATAGTTATTGCTTTTAAATTTTCCCTTACCCCAAAACACTCGTGAAAGGCAAAATTATAGTAACGTAATCAAGTAGTTGTAGTAGTAGTAGCAGCAGCAGAAAAAAGAGAACATTAATTATAGTACTGCTAAGCTTCATTTTGAACTGCTTCAAAAAATGACTTACCGGTCAGAAACAAAATAACCAAAAGAGCAAACACAACTTTGTTTGGCAGTTTCAACTTGGTTCGAAAAAAATAATTCAAAATTTCACTTTAAAAAATACTTACTCGATTCACAGAATTTATTACCTATCATGGGAATATCTAAGTGTTGTATACAACCAAGAATCCTTCCAATACCACAACCTCGCCTAAAACTTCAATAACCCCTCCCTTTCTTATAGTTTCTTAGGCAATGTTCTTGCCTGTACACTATTCAGTATTCACAACTTCAAACTAAGTTGCCACAATGGAAACCATTTCTAAAATCTAGATCTTCATAAGATTAAAATGAATTTCTTCTAGTAGAAGGTTGAGCCATATTAATTAGAAAAATAAAACTAGAGATTTCAGTAAATTCCAGATTAAAATATCTTACACAGTTCCTTTCTATATATTTCACCTATACCTTATAAAAGAATGCACGCAAATCTAAAAAAAAGAAGAAAGATATGAGGGACAGAACAAGGAGAATAGAAAAGGGAGATAATGATGATAGACAGGAAGAGCATACATTTCGCATTAACTAAATAAAAATAAAGTAGGCAAAATAAGAAATAAATACTATAAATGTTAATACCATCACACGAATGTCATCATCACTACTGCCTGCCATTACATGCAGGTAATTAAAAGTATTTATGGATAAAAAGAAAGTAATCCATGAATAAATATTGCTAATACGAGTAATACAATTTGTTTTTCTGAAGCATAAAATATACAAAATTTCTTTTGGATGAGAGTGGGGGATTTAAAAGTTAATCAAATTTTGTTATCATATAAAATATTTGTCTGTCATTTATATAAGGTTCACAATCACATTTTTGCCATGTGAAGTTTTCTATTAAAGTTTATCCTCAACAAAGCCTTGTGGTTAATGTTTGTCATCATTACCGCTCAAATGCATAAAATTTAACCAGATCAGTTAACATTTTACACTTTTGAAGGATTTGATCTTCACTATGTATGAACTGCTAGAGAGTTATGGGGTCCTTTGACTGGCCAGACAGTACTACATTGGCTCCTCTCTGATAACTGTTCATTTTCCCTTTGCCAACACATACACGAGTAGTCTGGCTTATTCTTTAGATATTCTCCTCTGTCCTCATACACCTGACAACACTGAGATTACCAAAAAATTCTTCTTCTCTCAAGGGGTTAACTACTAAACTATAATTGTTCAGTGGCCACTTTCCTCATGGCAAGGGTAGAATAAGACTCTCTAGCTATGGTAAGCAGCTCTTCAAGAAGGACCTCTTCTAGGAGAAGGACACTCCAAAATTAAACCATTGTTCTCTAGTCTTGCATAGTGCCATAGCCTCTATAAAATGGTCTTCCAATGTCTTTGAGTAGAGTTTTCTTCCTTGAGGGTACATTCGGGCACATTATTCTATCATTTCTCTTCCTCTTGTTTTGTTAAAGTTTTTAGTTTATATAGGAAATATTTATTTCAATATTACTGTTCTTAAAATATTTAATTTTTCCTTGTTTTCCTTCCTCACTGGGCTATTTTCCTTGTTGGAGCCCCTGGGCTTCTAGCATCCTGCTTTTCCAACTAGGGTTGTAGCTTAGCAAGTTATAATAATAGTAGTAGTAGTAACAATAATAATAATAATAATAATAATAATAATAATAATAATAATAATAATAATAATACTGTAATAATAACTAATCTTTGTAAAAATATAGTGTGTTCATTAAATAATGAGGTTGAAACCGTTAAGTGAAACCTTTTCAACTATACATTTGCATTGTACAAACATTTTCTTGAGTCAGATCTCAATTCTTTTCTCATGATGATTCTATTTGGGCTCTCAAGTTATCTTTATTCTAAAAAGAGAGATTACCTCATGCATTTTATAATCAAAATTTGTATCCACTAATATAATTTCAGTAACAAAATTCACTAGATACTTCCTTATCTTTTATAGGTGTATAGTGAATTACAGTTGATAAGTACAGGTAGATTCAAAATCAACACCATACCTAAAGCTGATGAAAAATAAAGATGTCTAACAAATTTGTTCTTTCGCGCAAAGATATCACTGAAAGACACAAGCGAAATAAAGCAACCTTCTACAAACCCACACAAGAATAAGGCAACAGCGATAGAAATATTATATTCTTAGCTTTGCCATAATAATAAACCCTTGCTATCAAATTTCCTAACCCTGCTCAGTCTAATTCCATAAAAAGTCATCAAAAACCTAAATATATCTTCCCTATTCCATGCCACCATGGATTGTCAAGATTCTGCTTATGTATATATATGAAATGAAAACAGAATTTAAGATAGATATTCTAGCAGTTTCAATATAATCCTAATTACAACAATTTGTTACAAAAGCAAGCGCTAAAGGAAAAGGAAATCTTTTTGTAACAATCAAAGGTCTTACTAGATGTAATACTGACATATAGATTTCAACGGCAAAATTACCAGCAACCGAGTACAGTATCGGTTAAAATTATAACGCATTTTTTTTCATTCTATTCTTATATCCAAAACAAACAACACTTAATATGAAACCATGGCTAGAACAGACACATCTTGAGTACTAATAACAAGAAAAGTAATCCATACATTCTCATTATATCAACTAAAATTGAAAATATCATCCCTATCCATGAATAAAACTGGGAAAAATTTAGACAATACCTAAAATAAACTTTCAATTTAAAAGAAAGGCATTTCAAAACCAGTAAGGGTATACTCATTTGAGAATCCCTATAAATAGAAATGAAAATTTCAATAGCCTTTCACCGAAAACAAAGAAGCCTTCTTCTTGCTGTCATGTATACATTGCTCCACCTTTCAACACCCCCTATAAATGAAAGTAGAAGCAACTTATTATGACAGCAATGTTGATAGCTGTGAGATACCATTATGAACAAATTATATAAAAAGTCCATAGCTCATAAACTGATTACTGTACTGTACATTACTAACAGTATTTGGCTATACTTTCCAGTATAAACAAAATTTCAAAAAGATTACTAATACAAAAACTCAAAATTTATAATATGGATAGAGGAAACAGGGACTACTAAGGTGACAATAAAAAAAAATTGCTTGCAAATAAAAAGCCTGGCGTAATAAAAGAGTTACTCGACAAGCTAGACTGCCTTTCATTCAATAGTTTTCAAGGGAATAACAAGAGAAAATTATTCCTACAAAACACTTCCTTTTCAAATCAGTAAAAAATCAATTGTTCAATGTCGGGAATAAATTTCATACAATGCAACATACTATAATATTAATATAGAATATTATGCTGTGGAGCATACAGACAATAGTTATACAGTACACATAGGCATAAAATCTAAAATCTCACAACCTTGCAGGTGAGATATCATAAGATAACTATTAGATCCATCTGTATGCTAAATGTGTAATAAAAATGAACTACTGTAGTTAAATTTCTACACGATTCACTCATTCATAAGCATTATCCTTTTCAATATAACAAAAAAAGATGAAAACCATATGATATAAAATCTATGTAATAAAACACCTGTCATTAGCTAAATTCAATTAATGAAAGACTAACTTGTCTAGTATTGTTATGGGACAAGGTACAAAACCCAAGAATGTAATTTACCATAAAAGAAATGCAAATAAAATTTTTAAAAATAAAATCAAGTACCATTAAACCCTTCAACCTATTAAATCTTTCATATTCTCATCCATAGATATGTTACAGGAAATAAAATATATAGTTAAAAGTAATATCTGCAGCAGTCAATTGTTATTGCATTCATTAATTGTGGCTATAGTAATACTCACAGATTTAATTGGAGGTCAATCAAGTAATGACTACACCATCTGAATGAGCACCATCTTCTTGAACATTGAGTACCGTAATTAAAATTGCATTGAAGATACAATTTATGAAGTTTATCAACTTCAAATTGTCCAGAACAGTGTTTAGTCCTGGATTTGGAAACAACATAACTGTATTAACAGTGATAAAAAACTGGAATTTTCATAGGATAACTGCAAGAGAGCAGTATCACTTAGGATAAGATTGGATTTATGAATATGGGTTATATAGCTATATAGCCTAGCATTTGGGTGTGTGAAGTCATTCAGTTCCCAAGTGCAACTGGGTGACAACCTCAATGAAGACCCACTTTTTGTGGGTTTTCCTAAATTAATATCAGGAAAAATAAATGGAAATAAGTAAGCAACAATCAAAATATCCAATTTTCAACATTGGTAACAGCATTTAAATTTCTCTGTTGAAACTTTAGATACTATAAAGGGATAAATTAAACTCTAAAAATAATAGTATGATGCAACTACATCATTAAAAAGCTAAAAGAACATGCCCTTTCATTTAACCACATCAATTACTTATATGTTTTATATGTTTAAAATACATGTCTTACAAAGAATTTTCGCCCAGTCATCTCTATCTGCCAATTCCTGTTTTGCTTTATGATAATAACTCCAATCTCTCCTTCACATTGCTTGTCTACAAATAACTAAAGGATTGTCTGTCGAGTCTGTTTCTTAAATTAAATACAGAATTTATTGCAGTAAAGTATTAAAGTATTAAAATTCTTATCTTCATCTTAACACTTTAATTGGAGTTCTCATTTTTTTGCAGGATTGAACAGCTAATCTGCTTCAAGTTCTTTATGTGTGCTCTTTTTACCACAAGGCAGCTTCCATGGTATCATTTTCATAAAGATAGACTATGGTTACAGTTTTGCTAGGTTGAATGCAATAAACTCCCTTCTCCCTGGTAGTCAAGGAATAAATGAAAAATCAAAACAGCATAAAGAACAAAAGCCTTTGACTGCTCAGTTTGATCACAAGTTTTTCATTCCCGTCCTAAGAATTTGTTTTGCATCTATTTTCTCCAGTCAACAGAAACTGTGGATTCATCTTTGACATGGAGTCTAATCTGAAATGCCGCCCTAATGCCTGGTATACAAGTACTTTCAAGGGTGTTCAACTTTGAATGCATTCTAGAACACCTCAATATCAATTTTTTCACAAAATGTAATAACAATCAACAACCCAGTTCTGAATATAAGTTGGTATTCCATGTAACCTGTGCCTATAAATGATCCTTATATCTGGACTTACATATATGTTCATAGCTTGGGCCCTAAAATATTTTAAGATCTGTGGCTCAATTCTGTACCTTGCATACAGTTATATCAAATAAAAATATCCATTACTTTGTTTCTGTTAAGTCCATTGGCCTTAAGAATTGTGTCATCATTTTCTCATCTAATCATAGCACTATCAACCACATAAGATACAGTTAGAGGAATATCACAACCAAATATATTTCAACTATGTTTTACAGCAATGATAACATCATCACCAAGAAACGAACTCTTCCTGGACCTCTATAACCTTCATTACCTTAACTATTAATGTACGATTCACCAAACCCAATTTTCTCCTTGAAGTACTGTATAATGTCAACTATATAATATTTGGCTAATCATTGTTGCTTCCTGATCAAAGAGCAGGTTTGGGACTTCATTGAGATAAGAACCATCTCTTTTCCATCTAATATTTTTCCTTTTTCCTTGATTCCGGGGCTGTTTTTTTTTTTTTTTTTTTTGGTTTGATATGTAACTTTTAAAAATAATCTTATTTTGATTATATCCACTGAAGAGTTATGGTAGCTCAATGAAACTGCAGGTGACAACTTACTGTACTGAGAATAGAGTACAATTCCTACTCACATTCTTGATGCATTTCCATTAGCACTAAACTTTACTGTCCCTGTAAACTAGGTATTGAGAGTTTAATGGCATAAGACTACCTAATGAACTGTTAGTAGTTATTGTCTTGCTTCCCCAAGTATTACATGGGTGGAAGAGGTTTGGACACTAATCATTCATACCCATTTTTGTCTCTAAATAATTCTATGCAAGTCTAGTGACCTATCACTTGCTTCTGCTAATTACTATCAGAATTAAAACTTTAAAAAAATGTTGCCTAATATCATGTCCACAAAAAATAATCCTAGAATAAATATAACTCCACTGGTTTACAGATATCTAAATAGAACCAAATATAGTGTAAACCCCATAGCTGGATGGAATTTTGGTAGGTAGATTTAGGGCTATAAGTGAACAAAGGCAATTTCATTAACAGAACAAGATACTGTACTGCTTATTGATATTAATTCACAGTGGTATATCCATGTAAAGGGTATGTCTGTGTGGTAAGATATGATTAGCAAAGTTCCTATATTTCACAGGAAATAATATAAAGTATTGAATGTCATAATTACAGAAACATTCTATTGTAACTGCCATTATGTTTAACATATGAATTTTGAACTCTTGCAAGACAATATCTTTTTCAAAATCCACAAAAGGAAATTAATATAGATACACTTTACTCTACTTATAAATGAGGTCACAAAAACTTCAAGTCGACTTTGAAACCATGCTAGTGAGTTAACACCAAAGTAAATGTAGTGAAAATGTCAATGGATAATTCGACAAAATTAATGTTAGGTTGTAGCTGTTGGCAAGTGTAAATATGATAATTTTGAATATACAGTAATTTTAAAGTGTCATTTAGCAAGGCCAGTAGCATAAATTATCCCACAAAGTCATGGGAAATTCACCAAATGAACCAATCAAAACTACTGTATAATTATTTCTCCTAAAATGTTCAGAAAGCTTTACTGAGAACCAACTGACTATTCTCAAGTAAGGTTCATCAGAAAATTTAAAGTATTACTGTACAGTACTTGCTTACTAATCTATGCATAAATTAGTCACCTTATAAAACTTCAATAAAAGTAAAGGCTGAATTATTAATGGATACAAGTATATCAGCTTAAAGGATGCTGCAAAACCAGTCACAAAGAGAGAGAGAGAGAGAGAGAGAGAGAGAGAGAGAGAGAGAGAGAGAGAGAGAGAGAGAGAGAGAGAGAGAGAGAGAGAGAGAGAGAGAGAGAGTTAGTTAGTTAGTTTATGATCTTGTCTAACTTATTCTTGAACTCGTGTACCGTGTTACTATTTACTACATCCTCTGGAAATCTATTCCAAGTATTTGCTATTTTTTATGTAAAGAAATTGCCCCATTCAGTATTGTTGTATCTTTTCGATTCCAGTTTGTGTTTGTTACCTCTGGACTGATTTGTGCTAAGCATGAACAGATTGTTGTAATCTACATTTATTCCTTTAAGAATTTTGAATGCCTCTATCAACTGGCCCCTTAGTCGTCAAGTTTGTATATCAAATAAGTTTAAATGTTCTATCCTCTATCTATAACCAAGTTGCCTTAGTGTTGGAACTAGTTTGGTGACCCTAGCTTGTACAGCTTCCAGTCTACCTATATCCTGAATACTTGGAGTCCAGAATTGGACTCTGTATTCTAGATGGGGTCTTACTAGTGATGTGTACAGCTGTAATACACTGTCTTTGTTTCTGTATTTGAATTGTCTCTTTATGTAGCTTATTAGTTCAAGTGCATTCTTTTCAGATTTCATGCTTTGCTTGGTGAACTTCAAATCCTTGCTGATAATAATACCGAGATCTTCCTCCTGGTCCACACTTTCTATTTCATTACCTAGCAGAGAGTAATCTGATTGTGGGTTACTACAACCTATATGCATGACTTTACATTTCCCACAGTTGAAAGGCATTTGCCATTTTTTGGACCATTCCCTTTGCTTCATTAGATTCCCTCTTAAGACTTTTACTTCTTCCGAGTTCCCAGGATTTATGCCTAGTTCAGTATCGTTGGCAAATTTAGCTATTCTAGTAGTTAATCCTAAATCTATGTCGTTAATGTAGATCAGAAATAGCAGTGGTCCAAGGATGGAACCTTGGGATACTCCACTTGTAACAGCTGCCCACTCTAAAGCTTCTCCATTGATAACAACTCTCTGTTTTCTTTTTGATAGCCAATCTTCGATCCATTCAGCTGGCACATCAATGATGCCTAGTGCTCTAATTTTGACCATTAATTTTTTATGAGGAAAGCCCTTTGAAAGTCTAGGTGTATAAAAAAAAGTGTGAGAGAGAGAGAGAGAGAGAGAGAGAGAGAGAGAGAGAGAGAGAGAGAGAGAGAGAGAGAGAGAGAGAGAGAGAGAGAGAGAAAATTCTTTTATTGCCCATCTGGAATTTCAAGTAGAAGTTCAATGATGGAAATCATTCAATGATAGAAGGAAAAGTACCAATACATCAGCATTCAATTGAAATAATGACATTTTCATAAAATGAGTACAATTAAAGATATACAAATCATCATTATAATCAGTAAAATGCCTTTTTATTACTTCTTACTTTTCTATAATTAAAGCAGTAACAATATCATGTTTTTTAGATTTCAGGCCATCCGTTTATTGCTACTAAAAAATGCCACAGCCTCCCATGTATGGCATCTCTCAGAGCAATTATCTATATTTAGTAAGTTTTTACTAATAAATTGTAATTTTATACAGAAAATATTAAACACTCAAGTGTCCCAACACTCACCAACACCTTTCATCTACTCCACAAAGTAGGACTAAAAGCTCTACACATTAAACTAGACGTCTTCATCAGCAGAAGGAGAGCTTCTGGTATTCAGAGCAAACTTGTCATACTGCTTCCTCCACTGTAATATTCCGTATATTATTATTCTTGACAACACAGATAAGAACAAAGCTACTGTATTACTGCCAACAGTGGATGTGAAAAGTTCACCAAGAATAACTAAAATTCTTAGACACCATGAAGGGGACGATAGAAACCTTTAGAACTATGGATATGACATCAATATTTTAATACACTACATTGTAATACATGGTAAACCTCTTTTAATTACCAAAGTTAATGCCTGGGAGAGTAATGAAAATCTCATTTCCCTTAGGACAAATTCAGTGTCCATTAATTTGCAGATGCAGAAAAAATCAAACATTATTCTCTTATGAATAAGTGAATATTATAAGCTGTCTAATACTCGATCTCCATATTCCAAAGGCATTATATATGGTGAAGTGTGAGGTCGCCAATCAGAAAAACAGATAAAAGATAACTCCATCCTAGTTATCTGAATCTCATAAACCAGTTAAAAAAGCACTGGATGATTTATTGATATACGATAAA
The DNA here is from genome assembly GCF_036898095.1 of Palaemon carinicauda. Lineage (NCBI taxonomy): Eukaryota > Metazoa > Arthropoda > Malacostraca > Decapoda > Palaemonidae > Palaemon > Palaemon carinicauda. The sequence goes on along the minus strand of NC_090728.1, from coordinate 164,288,579 downwards.
TAGCTTTAAACTACCTAAGAGTAAACTTCACTGGAAAAAATTACAACCAGTGGGTTCATACAGTTCAACAGATTTGAAGACAGAAGACAAAGCCGAGACACAAAAAGATCATCTGGCTATGGCTGATGAATGAACCGACCACCTTCTAAGGTTTCAAAGTGTTTTATGAAGAGGAAAGTAAATAATTTTTTCTTTATATTGTAGATCACTAACATTTCAAAAGTGAGTAGAATAAGTGAAACACTTCATCTTCCATTAGTGAAGAGCATAGCAAATACAAAATGCACAGGAAACTTTATGGTTACTAAAAACTTCTAGTATTTGCATGTAAGCAATAATCATTTTATGAAAGGACCCCAAACCTTTGCACCGTCTAGGATTCGAAAAGTACATGGCAAAGAACAAACTGCATTAAGAGATGCAAGGCAGATAGTAAACTGTCTTTAATGGCAAGCAGAGAAAGCTCTAATATCTATACTATATAAATTTGCTAATACTATACAAGAAAATTCACCTGTAAATCTTCAACAATCTTGATATTTGATACTGCTTTTTCACCCAAATCAAAAAGGCATTTCAACTATAAATGGATGACTCAAAATGTTTTATATCTTTATTTTTAGTATTCAAAATTTCATTAATATATTTAATTACAAAGTTTGTGACTATGTAAAGTAACTTTGACTATTGTGGTTAAAAGGCATATTAACCAAACAGGATCCATATAGTGCAGACTCATTTATCATTTTGTAAACAGTATACGAGACATTGTGGTACTGAAAGATTTTGAGACATCAGAATATCATGAGATATGAGATGTAAATATATTAGGTAGATAAGTTCACATAAAATTAATAACAATTGATTTGGCACAACGGCAATCAGCCTTCTATTAAGAAATATCTTTATCTTGATATTGTGATAGAATTCTCTAGAATTATTTTTGGTCTAACAGATTGTATATCAATAATTATTACTCATCAGGATAGAGTATTATCATATATACAAAAATATATCTTCAAAATAATATAAAAAATAATCTGAGTCAGGTGTAGGCTGTAAGATAAAAAAAGAATGCTATGAGGTCAATTGTTGTTTACCATAAAGTGCAGAGTAAGATTCCACATATTTTGAGGAATTAAAAATTATATTACTTGCAATAGGGACTTTCACATTCTCTTAGATATAGCTAGAATCTGTATAAAAATTAGATAAAAAGAACAAATTAAAACACCTTAAGAACATCACAAATAAATTTTTTGTATGATAATATTTTACTCGACCAATTGACACAAAAGCAGGGAATTTATAATCAAAATATTGAACTATCTTTTAAAATAATTTTTCTCATTACAAGGAAATTTCCCACTCATGCCACCTATGACCTTGTAATACAATACAGTATGTTAGCAGTAAAAACTCAAAACACTGCATGAGTAAAATACATGTAGTGATACATTATCACCTCAAATTACAGTACATAAAATTTACATCAAATGCTGTTAGTTTAATGAAATAAAATATTATGGAAAAAATAATGACCTCCATGAGGGAAATTTTACTGATTTTCCAAATAAAATCTTTTAATTCCATATTTAGCTCTGAATAAAAGAAGCAGTTAAGCAGATGGGCCAACTTATCAACCTCTAAATAGGAACATAGAAAATTCCCTCAACCCTGTACAATCATACCTTCCTTCTTTAAACAATCCACATAAATCTCCCCAGCTGCAAAGAAAATCCCCGCTTCCTAAATATAGAGTCAAGTCCTGTAGAGTGTTTTTAGTTAGCAAATTAGTTGGGCGAGTTGGCATAAAATGGTGCTTGTTTTCAATATCTTATCGGCCCCCCTTTTTTTTTTGATATTTTTCCTTTTTCATATGGACCTTCATCAGACACTTGGTGAGCATGGGGTTTTTATATGGGGATTTCCATTTCTCCCTTTATTGTCTTTGGTTACAAACCTTGACAGTAAATTCACCTTTGGAAAAGAGAGAGATGGAGCACAAAACCAATGAATATTAAAGGAATTCAGTCTCATCAGGAGAAAAACTATTATCTAGTCATTCATAACAGACTGAAACAAGACAATGGCAGAATAACATAATACTGGTAAAGAAAAAGCTTGGCTATCACTATTGCTAGAAGTCTGCGCTGAAACATTACCGTCGCTGTAAAGGACATACGTTACCACCAGCAAAGATGGATTGAAACTATTAATCAAATTCAAAACTGTGCCCATTTGACCAGAAAGGTTATCCACTCTATAAGAAACTGAATTTTTCAAATGGCTACAGAATCTGATGCATCACTGGGAGAGAGAGAAGCCCAACAGAACTAAACAATTAGATGGCATAAAACTTTGACCTGATTTGTCTGCCCGGGACTTAAAAACTAAAGCCCCATTTAGCCTCTCATTCTTTAGCACTAGTCTTTGCCCATTTAAGATAAATAGCCATCTTATTGTCATCAAGGAACACTCATTTGAGAATAAGCTGTTTACTTTACATTTAGAGCTAAAGGGTAGTGAATGATTAGCTATTCACATATCTGATCGTATAGCTCGGAAAAACAAAGGAAAAACACTCTGAGATGAAAAAAACCAGAATATTCCCAACAAAAGAAAATTCAATATTGAGAAAACATGAGGTACCAAGGTAAAGCTTGACCACTTACACCTGAGGCAATGTCTATAGCTTTTCCTAAGCTGTAACTCCCTTTTTGGTAGCTGGATCATGCTTTGGTAGATAGTTTACAGTAGGGAGTATTTGATGGTAGGGGAAATTTTCTTTATTTTCCTTTTTTTAGAGGTTGTCAAGCTGACACCTCAAACTTGATAGTTTGCTCGATTCTGAGGTAAAATTCACGAAAATAGCATTTTCTTTTCTTTTAGTTGGTATAATTATGCAAAAATTCAAGAGGACCTTAAAATTTTTCTCAAGTTGGGCTTCATAACTGACAAGAAGTTTCTAAATTTGGGAAAAGATTTGGATTGTAACAAGAGACCTTTCTGGGAAAGATTACAAAGTTCAGTCTTGGTGTTTGTTTGTAGTCTGAATACTTTTATACTTTTAGAGTAATACATGGAATTTCTTAAGTTCAAATTTGAACAATTTAAAAGTGTGGTAGTAGTGTAAAAAGTAGTTAACATATGTATTAGTAAATAAATATTTAATAAAAACCAAAAGAGAAATTAAAACAAAATTAAGTTACTACTGATATAAATTTAAATTGAGAGGGTTAATATTATTCATTTAAAAAATTAGTTTCTGCAATCACAAGATGATATTTTACATGATGTATTTGAATTTCGCTTTCTGACTGTTCCCAACCCATTTGCAGTTAACAAAAACTTTCTCCTGCACTAAATACAAAAAATTTAAAATAACCAAAATATAATTTCATATTCTCTTACTGGTATAACATTGGATTCAATTGATTAATAAAATTTGAATTTTAGTACTGAATATATATATATATATATATATATATATATATATATATATATATATATATATATATATATATATATATATATATATATATATATATATATATATATATACATATATACATACATACATACATATATATAAAATGTATATATTATAGAGTATAAATACACGAGTAAGTATCTAAACTTGATGGGTCTGGTTAAACTACCTAATAATATTACTATAATAATAATAAAAATAATAATAATAATAATAGTAATAATAATATTGATACTACTGACAATAACAACAATGATGCTAGCTTCAAAAATACAGTAGTGATGATAATTACAACCATTATCATAATAATCATAATTATAATAATAAATATAATGATTACTAATAATAAATAAAAATAATAAAAAAGATTACACAGTGATGGTATTTTTTATGGTATTCATTAGAAGACGACTACTCGGAATAAAGAGCAAAAGGAAAACGCCAATTATTTAGAGCCATCTCAAATTCGGTAGAACTGCAGCACTGGAACTTCTTAAGGATATACATTGAAAAGAATTGCATATACTGTATGTATGAATTCTACACTGTGCTCCATACATTACAGATTAATCTTCATACTTGATCATGCTCTGATATATTCAAATTGAAGGCACTTATTTTCAAACTTTATTTTATCACTAGCATCTCAAACAATAGTGTATCAATGATGGACATCTAAAACAACAATTTCCAATTTTCATAATCTAAAGATTTTTTTTTTAATGTTGGGGGGTTTAGTGCTTATACCTTTTAATCATAAAAAGACCACTCGGTTTCTCCCCGTCCCTCGGGTACATGGGAGAGGAAGTGGTCATACCCTAGCTAAAGGGGGTACCCTGATAAATACACTCTGAAGGGGGTGGGAAGGGTTGAATCTGACAGGTTGCATACACTAGTATGTATATACACATACATACATACATATATATATATATATATATATATATATATATATATATAAATGTACACAAACAAATATATGACTAACACCTCACCCTAAGTACTGTACTTATTTGCTGTAAGAGACCTGACAAAAGTAAATTTTCACCCTATTAAGCGATTCATACTTTCCCAATACAGTACACCTACTGAACACAAAAATTACTTACAATTAGCTATCACTTTATAAAAAAAAAGTAAAAAAGGATATCTACATGAATAAACTTCCTTTTAAAATACAGTGCGGTACTTCATTGTTATTGTATGACATAGAGACCGACAGGATCTGGTAAAACAGCATACTGTAAAGTGGGTTTTATTTTTGTAATTAATAGTTAAGGATTAGCAGTGTAAAGTCAGAACCAATGAATGTCAAACCTATGTAATGAGGGTATTTATGCATGTATTTATGTATGTATATGTATACATATATATACATATATATATATATATATATTATATATATATATATATATATATATGTATATATATATATATATATATATATATATATATATATATATATGTATGTATGTTTGTATGTATATATATATATTATATATATATATATATATATATATATATATATGTGTGTGTGTGTGTATATATATAATCATGTAATCAATTCATTTTTGCTTCCACCCTGATTTTTATGTCCACATTAGAATTTGCATGACAACTGCCATTAATCAGGATCTTTTTTTTATAGTCAAGTGTGGTAATCATGGTAATGTATTTAAAAATCTTCACAAAATAGCATTTTGGGCCCCTAACTTTAGCTTTATATAGGGAATCTTGTATTATGGTAATACACGAAACCTAAAATTTTGTGCAAGTAATCACAGGTCATGGGCTAAAGAGTTCCTTCTGGGGTTAACGAAAAAGATTTAAGGTTCAATTTACATTGAACAAGGTGTTGATTGCATTAATATTGTATGTTTTCTTACACTTACATCCATTTACACTTGCAGCATACACACATACAGAAAAATCCCACTTATCCAGATATAGAAAAGCCTCCTATAACATGTACATATATTTTAACCACCTTTCTAAACTTGGACCTTGGTCGAATTAATTTGTGAACATATATAAAATCACTAAAGCATTTATCATCAATTTTATTCTAATCAAGTAGGTTAGCTTTTTATTTAGCCTTAAAACAACCAAATGTAGATAACGTTTGGTCATAATTTCTACTACATACATGTGAACTACAATATAAAAGATCTCTGAAATTATTTAGCCAATATCAAAAATATTCAGAAGACAAACTAATAACACTAAACTTGAATTTAATGTGATAAGGGCAGTACTGATGTATTGGGATATGCAAGCTTTGTATTTCTCTCTTGGTAGTTTTTGACATTTAAATATTTCTGTACATTTATGTATACAAACATACCTTAATCAAGTACTGTACAGTACAATATTCTACCAAGGTGATATATGGAGAAAAGTAAAATTTGCAAAACTCTGTGTAAAGTGAAAGAGTATATTACACCACCAGAATACTTAATTTGAGAGCAGATTACAACAGAAAAAATGACTAAGAGCATTACTGTATGTCTGACTCTTACATTATATATTTAAAGTTTAGATTATTTCAGCCTTTGACAATTGGCTAAAGAGAAGTTTTATTTATTGTACTTTGATGCAGTTTATTTAATTTTGTTTTAAACTCCAGTAACACAAAACTTAAATTATAAAATTAAACTAACTTGGACTAAGATAGTCAGTGGCTTTAAATAGAACAGACAGACAATTTTTTTTCAGTTTTATAGCTTCCAAATCTTGTGAAATAAACAGTTATTGAAATTGATTATAATTCTTGTTTCAAAATCATATAGCTTACAGGATTAAAAGGAGAGAGAAATAGCACTTATACTGTACACTTGAAAATGTAGTTTATGACTAATATGCATCATTTATCCTTAGCACGAATGATATATGATATAGAGTTTATATGTTTGAGTATAGTTTCTTTGCAGTGTGCAATTTATGGATGCTTTAGATATAATATAGTTTTTGTAAATTATATCTGGATAAATGGAATTTAACTTTTATGTGTGTGTAATGTCACATGCACACAAAAATGTAAAACATCATTCAACAAAATACTATTTTGATAAAATGCAAAAGTGGATATAACAGTTAGCAAAAGAGCTCACAACCAGTATATGTAACTGTAACTAGCAGTTGTATCACTGTGCTTGCTGCTGCAGCTTGGCCTTTTAATATTACACCAGCATAAAACACCTGGGATCAAAGATATCTAACTCCTCACCATTTTATTTATAACTTTACCTGTACAAATATTTACAAACAGCATGACATTGCTTCCCTATGTGTTAATATTTGGTATCATACCAACTATTGTAACTGGGTAGCTTCTAACATGGTATCAGTTACCTGCTGATACACTGAGTAACAACTTTGAGAAGACAAGGGGTTCATCACTTGACAAAACCTGCATAAAACACATACACACTTGACAAAAACCAATCCTTCTCACAGATATAATGATTTTAAGAACAAACCCACTGTGAAAGGCCTGTTATTGTACTTGTAGTGTGCATATGCTAATTCTGATATACCTGGAACTATTCCAAACCCCATGAATCTCGGAGCTAGCACGTCTGATTACAGAACTATATATACAAATAAATCTGGCAGAGTGAACACCAAAGAGATAGTATAAACCATCTCAGAGTTGATACCACTTCTTGTCCTTGTACTTGAGCATTAGCTGGTGAGCAGCTGTTGAGAATGACTCTGATTCATTCATCATACGACCAGTTCGTTCTTCTAATTCACTAAGTTTCTGCCCTCTCTCTACCATTAACATTCGAGTTTTGGCAACATCACTCGCAACAGAACCAGCTTTTGCATTAAGAGCTTCTAGTTGAGCTGTAGGTCCTGGTACGTGTTTGGCAATGCTCCTTGAACACTTCCCTGAAGACTCACCAACTGTAAAGAACATCTACGCTGTGATGTATTCAAATTAACATCCTTATATATAAATAACTTAAGTTTCTAATAGAATAATTCAAGGCAGGAACACAATGCAATCATGCATGAAAGCCTTTGTAACACATAAATGTTACACATATATAACTATAATATGCACCATGAAAATGCAGGGATTTGTTTAAAAAATGATATGAAAAAAGGGCATTTTACAAAAATAAAACACTCCTGACACTAACCTGTGTAAATTTCATTTAACATTCTTAAACAGAAGTTTTTTAGCTTCTCATATTTCACATAATAAAGCATTAAAGATCAAAGAGTGTGGCAACTGCAAAACTGTCACTCAAAACGTAATTAGTATTAGTTTGGTCACAATTTTGCTCCTAAATGTAGTATTCTTGGAAAAAGTTTAAGAATAAAAAAAAACTTATTTTCCAACCAGAAATTTGTAACCACTATTGTGAAATACTGTAGGTGAGGTTAGGCATCACGAGTAACTTACATAATGGTGTGTGTATCATCTGTAAGTGTTGAAAAATCAAGAATACTTAACTCAACGTAATCATTCTCTTTGGGTGTCATGTTGATCAATTTCTTAGCAACTTCGAATGACCTAAAAGTTTTGTGAATATTCAAGATAATTATGAATTATTGCATTATGATTTGTAAGGTAAGAGATTAAAAGTGAGATTTCATATGATAGTATTTAGATTTGTCCCATTGCAATCCTAAAAATCATAATTAGCCCAGATTTGCAGCCTTAGATGTCTTCAGACTTAATATAGTCTTTTGTACAACAGATAGAAGAGGATTAACAATCCAAGAATATATCACAGAAACCTTAAGTCCTAGACACACTCTTCACCTCTTCAAAATGAAGTGATTTTTATGGCTCTGTTGAAAAACTTCCACGGCTTGTTTGCCCAAGAACTTGTTAAATTTCATTAAGCAAACATTTTAATGATTTTTTCCTCTTTTACCCCTGAGACATCACTTTATTCTCCTGTAAGTAAGTACTGTTTAAGATATTCTCTGTTGAATACTGAGTTGTGGCAGTGTATTAATGCAATTGTGGTGTTAATTCTGATTAATATGTAACTTTTTTGTCTTGGCATTCATTTATAACAACTAACTAGTTGAATTGTTATGTCAGTGTGTTTGCTTTTGACAACTTACAAGTTAAGCATTTGTTTACTAATTAGTGCATAAGAGAAGATTTTTGTTAACGTTAACTTCCTCCTGTATTTGTGTTCTATTATGTAAGCAAAGGGGAAGTACCTTTTATCTATTGTTGCTTATTTTTCTCCTGGGTATGTCAATAAGTAAATTTTATAATTTTGGGACAAAATTATTTCTTTGCCATAAGATATGTTTGGTCTTAGTGTCCATAAGAGTTATCTTACTAAAATTTTTATTCAGCGCATTTTGTACTTCAATAATGTTTGGATGTTCCATAGGCTGACTTTTGTTATCTTTTTTTGCTTTAATTTACATAAGCTCAGAGAAGCAATGAAAGAGGTCTCGTCCACTTTTGCCCTAGACTCCTACAACTGTAGATAGGAAACCAAACAGTTTGTAGCCTCCTTCGCCAAGGAATTTTATTACTGTATTATGAAAATTCCTATTAGAATTAAATCAATTTTTACCACAGTGAATCTCAAAACATTTTTAAGATAAGGATCTGAATATGATTAAGAATTTGCCATAGGAGACCTTTCCTCAAGTTTTTGACCGGGTTTATGAAATTTCTGATCTTCAGATGTAATGGCAACCAAAGAACAAGGATACAGTTAATGAACTGAGAACGGGCAAGGACAAAGATGATGCAGGGAGCTGTGTATGTGACTTCCCCATATGCACTTCCACTCTGAGACATCGTAGTACAAGTATAATTTTGGAAGGAGGATTCAGGAGCCCCTAAATCTAAGGTAGTTGATTTAGGCATTTAATTGCTATCCAGCAATCATTCTCCAGCTCAGCCACACATTTGAAGGTTTCTACTGTTCAGTGCATCATTGATGATTGTTCCCCTCATAAATGCCTAATTTTGTCAGCCACAAGCAGACCTAAAAAGTAAGCCCCAACTTCTTTCATGCCTTCTGCAAATGTGTATGCTGTGCTGTATTTAGTCTTCTAAAACAACAATGTTTTTTGTCTTCAGTTAAGATGTACTCACACATAATTGTGAATGCTCCTTGAACTGAAAAAAGGAAGCCTAATTTAAGATAAAATGCAGCACAGCATAATTAGTTATTTGAAAGGGGAGAGTAAGTTGAGACTGATACTGTTATGTATGTGAATTTTTGGGCTCAAGCCATGGCGTCCTGATGGAAGGTTCCTTTTTGGTAGCTTCCTTGGGTAAATAACTACTAAGATATTCCCAGAGAATTTAACCACAGGTTATCACAGAATTCTAACTTCTGGAGCGAGTATCCTAAAGGTTTCCCTTTAAGACATCGTATATCAACAGGGGACGCATGTATTAACGCGCCACATAGCTATCTACACCCCGAACAGAGTTAATGCTTCGGTGTGTAAGGGCTGAGAATAGCTGGGAGCCGTTCCATAGCTAATCTCAGTCGTGGCTACTACTGGTACTCGAGACGTAAACAAACGGGCGCCATTGCTTAAATGACGTCACGTCCGTCTTCATCCTTTGTTCAGTAGCTCGCCCTACTTAGACGGATTTACCCTGTGCTTTACTTATCGCTTTGCATCTACGTAATGTCGCTACCTTCAGCCTCGCCTTCTTCTGGAAAGTTGAGTACAAGATTCCAGTATTGTTTAGTTAAGCTCTGACCGTAAAGTAAATATTACTTTCCGAGATAATTGCTGTTTTGTGGCAGAGCTGTGCCTCTACCGGACCCGCCATTTTATGGCGTCATTGTTGTTATGCATGCCTTATTTAGTTAGCCACAACAACGCTTCCGGCCTTATTTACTAATCGATTACATTAGTTTATTTAGTCTTCATAGCTAGGAACTTTTATATCGTGTTTCGACGCTTTTTATCGGTCATCGATTGACCTCATACCAGTCGGCTACTATAGCCCCCAGGCCAGAGCGCCTATATATAAGTGTTCATGCATGATTTTATTAGTGATCCTAGGCTAAGTTATGAAGATAGTGGCATTATTTTACAATACTTTCGACCGTGATGCAAGTGTTTTTTCGCCTTCAGGGACCATATAGGGGATAGGTTAGTTAGTGTCCCTTCCTAACCTAACCTACTTGTAGGACCCCTATATGCTTCCTTCATCCCCTGCCTTGGCATTCCCTCTGTTTAGCCTTGATTCCCTTTCTAAGTAGAGGGATCAAGTGTCTAATGGAGTATTTATCGCCTCTCAGTCCTCCCTAAGGGAATGAACCCCCCTTAGGGTTGCGTCCGAGAGTGAGGAAAGGCTAGCCCTTCCTCTATGGCTAGGAATAGTCTATGACTGTCCTGCGATAGCGATATGTCTTCTATCTTTCCTAGTTCAGGGCTCTTAGCCCTGCTCTAGGTTAGGTTTTGGAAGGTTACTCTGTCCCCTGCTGAAACTGTACCCATGCACCGTTTCAGCCTGGCTGCCTTATCTTAGGTTAGGGAGTGTCCTCCCTTTCCCTAGTGGCCGCTCTGGTACAGAACCCCTTCCTTGGAAGACTCTTCTCTTCTCCCCTCCCCACCTATCTCTTGTATAGCCTAGCCTACACTTAGGTTAGTCTATACCCATCTGTCCCCTGTCCTACAACTCCTCCTTAGGGTGGAGTGATAGGGCTACCTTGAGCTTCCATGTGCAGTCCGCTCTGGTACATATACCCTTCATAGTGTCCTATGGGGTTAGCCACTGGATGTGTTCTGCATGTGGAGGTCTCCCCCCTCTTTGGGTGTCCCCTAGCCCTCCCTTGGGCTACCCTAGCTCCCGGTCCTCTGTGACCCCTGCTCCTGGGTGATAGAGCCTGCCTCTATCATGGGTACACCCTCTCAGGGGGGGATGTCTGGGAGTCCATGACTGGACTTCTTACATCCCTCCCCCTGTCTCTCTCACTATCCGGGTGCCGGTCCCTTGCCGCCTCCACTGTCGGCGATACCCGCTTCCTACCTTGGTGACTCTCCCCTACCCTCATGCCGCCAGCCCCCCCGCTTGCCGGGGGACTGTCGACCGCCGCCGGCTCCCGCCGATGGCTCTCCTCCTTCCTCCTAGCTTCGCCGTCCGCCTGCCGGTCGGCCACCGGAGTGCCGGCATCCACTGCCGGCAACCTGGTTCAGCTATAACCATCCTTGTCCCAGTCACCAATCCGGCATCCTCCGACTGCCGGAGCCGCTGCTCCTCTGCCGGCGTGCCGCCGTTGTGCCGGCGGCCGCCACCCTGGTATTACTCGACTTACATTTTGTCTGTTCTAATGCCAGAAACTCTGCTGGAGCGGCCTCCAGCGTGCCGGAGGTCTGCCGGAACCTCCCGGAGGCGTCAAGACTACTTGCACCCCCTTCTACTAGCTATCACTTGTATACTGATAGCCCTACACTGCAAACAGATGGCCTGTTTACACTCTTTAGATCAGTGCCTTGGTACTGTTCTATTAGTAATCATGCTGTCTCTTTGCATTCTTCAAAATTCCAGCATGCTGCGTGCATCTTAGCGCGGCTGGTTGCCGGAAGCAGTTACCCTAAGGGACCTGTTAGCCCCCTAATTTGGGACTGAGTGATCTCGGTCCCAAACTTATCCTTGGTTTTTTCCATGGAATTCCATTGCCCTGTGGAATTTTAAGGAATACTATCCTGTGCCTTCGGCCATCTCGGATTATCCAGGGATAAAGCTTGCGGTAGCCAGCCAGGCGGGATGCATGGAGTATGTTTTCTTTACTACTTCAATCTCTATGCATCACACCCTTTCTTTAAGTTAAAATTAATGATTAATCTTAACTTAGCTTAAGAACCACTCTTATGACTCCCCCCATACTCATTTTCTCTTTCTTCCACAGGAGGAGCAGATGAAGTGTGACTTCGACTTCTGCGCTGTGAAACGCCCGCACTTCTACGGGCATACGGCTTGCAGGACTCACGCCCCTTGTGCTAACAAGAAAGGGGATCTGAAATTCTGGGACCCACTGAATTGTACGGTCTGCCAGGCTCACCTAGTTGATGCCTTCCATAACCCTCCCTCAGCGGAGGTCAGGGACACTTCTCGGGAGAAGCTACGCAAGTGGGTGCGTGGCTTCCAGAAGAATGCCACCGGACCGTACCTGGCCACTGAAGAAATGAGGTCACTCCTGTTCCCTAAGGCCTCCCCTGATTCAGTGGTACCCAAGGATGTGATCCCCACTGTCCAAATTACAGTGGAACCTGATGTTGTCATGGCCCAGTCCATGCACGAGTGCCGCCTGGATTCCGAAGATGACGAACATATGTCGGATGTCTCGGAAGACACGGAGAAGACCCTTATGGCTCAAGGAGCTGAAGATGACGAAGACCAGGTGGAATACGACGAGTCGGAGCAAGAGGTCGCTCCTCCTTCCATCTCCGCCCCTACTCCTACACCGACGGAAGTGTCTATCCCGTCTACCTCCACGACCCCGGATCCCTCTTCATCCACTCAAGAAATGATCCGGTTGATTAGAGCCGTCATGGACGACAGGTTAAAGGAGAATCAGGAGTTCATCAGGTCCATGATGGGATCCAGAGAACCGAAGAGGATTTCGGTTAAGGATCTCCCCGCTTGCTCACATGCCAACCCATGGAGGTATGCTGAGCATATGGTTATCGCGACCGGCAAGATCTTCGTCAGCGACAAGATCGGCACGGTCCCTTTGGAAGACGTGGAGTTCTTCCCAAACTTCGAGGCCTACCCGGACTGTTACGTCCGACTTCGCTCTGAACCTGCCTCTAAAGAAGAGACCGAACCGAAGGAAGAGATAGTGTTCGATCTCGCGAAGGCCCAGGCTATGCTAGCCAACACGTTCAAGAGTAGGGGTTTTACCTGCTCAAGCTTCCGGCCCTGAGCAAGAAGCACCCTACTTATGTCGCACCTGAAAATGCGGTACTTCCATTCTTGGAAAAGGCCTTCGCTGCGTGCCTTAAAGCTGTGGAAGAGGGGAAAGCCTGCCCTGCACTGGAGGAGTGCAGACCCTTCTCCATAGTTACTCCCCCTGACGCTCGACACTGGAAGGACATCCAGCATACGTTCGTCGTGGGAAAGCTAGATCCTGACGTCGCCGGACGTCAGTTTAACGAAGACCTCCCGAAGCTCAACGATCACCTCCTTCGTCGGGAACAAGATACGAAGGAGAGGCTCGCAGCATCCATGTCCCACCAAGTCCAACTTGAAATTATGGCCTGTGACACCAGAGTACCAGACCACTACATGGTAATTTCCAAATCCCACATGGCAACCGTGATGAAGGACTTGTACCACTTCATGAAGGCTCGGAGAGCCTGTCGTGAATTCGTGTTCGCAGGTGCCACTGTGAAACACGAACCCCGGAGGCTGATTTCCTCCAACATCTGGGGCAAACACCTCTTTCCTTCTGACCTTGTGAAGGAAATCACCGACAAAGCCGCCACGGAGAATAGGAACCTTCTCCACAAGTGGGGCATGTCAAGGAAGAGGAAACCCTCTCAACCTAAGAGGAAATCCTCAAAACAGAAACCCCAGCAACGTCAACCAAGACGTCAGTTTCCGGGACCCGCTACCTCCCAAGTGGCAGCTCAGCCACAACAGACCTTTCAATTGGTCACCCAACCGGTGTTGTCACAGTCACCGGTCTTCACCCCTGCTTTCGAGCAACAGACGACTACCTTTCGTCCCAAAGGTAGAGGCTCAAACAGAGGTGCAGGCAGAGACGCGTCTCGCCGTCCCTCCAGAGGCAGAGGAGGAAAGGGAGCTAGCGGCCGAGGCAGCAAGCCCTCGGGACACCAGAAGCAATGAAGTGCTTCCGGTGGGAGGAAGACTCCGCCAATTCCAGGATCGTTGGACCTTCGATCCCTGGGCACACAGCATCGTCAAGAAGGGTCTAGGCTGGAGTTGGACTCAACCACCCCCAACATTCCAGCAGTTCTTCCAACAATCAACCCCCCTTCTGGAAGAATATGTCCTAGATCTCTTGAACAAGAAGGTGATAAGGAAGGCAAAGTCCACCAGGTTCCAAGGAAGACTGTTTTGTGTCCCCAAGAAAGACTCCGACAAACTCAGAGTCATTCTGGACTTATCCCCCCTCAACAAGTTCATAGCGAACGACAAGTTCAAGATGCTGACTCTTCAACAAATAAGGACCCTTCTGCCTCGAGGTTCCTACACGGTCTCCATAGACCTGGCGGATGCCTACTGGCACGTTCCAATGAACCATCACGCTTCCTCCTACCTAGGATTTCGACTCCAAAGGAAAAGCTACGCCTTCCGGGCCATGCCCTTCGGCCTCAATGTGGCCCCTCGGATCTTCACAAAGCTGGCGGACGCCATAGTACAACAGCTCCGCCTCCGAAACGTCCAGGTGATGGCCTACCTCGACGACTGGCTAGTCTGGGCTCCATCGCCCGAAGATTGTGTAAAATCTTGCAACAAAGTCACCCAGTACCTAGAACACCTGGGATTCAAGATCAACGAGAAGAAATCTCGCCTCTCTCCAGCTCAGAAGTTCCAGTGGTTAGGAATCCAATGGAACCTTCAGTCACACCGCCTTTCCATCCCCCAGAAGAAAAGGAAGGAAATAGCAGGGTCTGTCAAGCGACTACTGAAATCCAAACGAATTTCAAGACGCCAGCAGGAACGAGTTCTAGGCTCTCTACAGTTCGCCTCAGTAACAAACCCAGTGCTTCGTGCACAGCTAAAGGATGCCGCGGGAGTCTGGAGACGTTCTGCATCCATCGCTCGAAGAGACCTCAAGAGACGGCTCCCAAACAGACTTTGACTTCTCCTCAAGCCGTGGTCGGAAGCAAAGGCCCTGAAAAGGTCCATTCCTCTTCAACACCCTCCTCCATCACTCAACATCCACACGGACGCTTCGCTGGAGGGTTGGGGAGGTCACTCCCACCAAAAACAGGCTCAAGGCACCTGGTCTCCCCTGTTCAAGACGTTCCACATAAACATCTTGGAGGCCATGGCGGTCCTTCTAACTCTGAAGAAATTATCCCCGCCTCTCTCGATCCACATTCGTCTAACCCTAGACAACTCGGTGGTAGTTCGTTGTCTCAATCGCCAAGGCTCAAGATCGCCCCAGATAAATCAGGTGCTTCTCCCAATCTTCCGTCTGGCAGAGAAGAAGAAGTGGCACCTGTCTGCAGTTCACCTACAAGGATTCCGCAACGTGACAGCGGATGCTCTATCTCGAACAAACCCGATAGAGTCGGAATGGTCTCTAGACGCAAGATCGTTCTCCTTCATCTCTCACCAAGTCCCAGAACTTCAGATATATCTCTTCGCAACGAGCGACAACAATCAACTTCCTCGGTATGTGGCCCCGTACGAGGACCCCAAGGCAGAAGCAGTGGATGCCATGTCACTGGACTGGAACAGATGGTCCAAGATCTACCTGTTCCCTCCCACCAACCTTCTGCTGAAAGTCCTCTCCAAACTGAGAACCTTCAAAGGGACAGCGGCCCTAGTGGCTCCCAAGTGGCCCCGGAGCAACTGGTACCCCCTGGTCCTGGAGCTGCAGCCCAAGCTGATCCCTCTCCCGGGCCCAGTTCTCTCCCAACAAGTACAGAAGTCGACTGTCTTCGCTTCATCATCGAAAATCAAGGACCTTCATCTCATGATTTTCTCTCCCTAGCCGCAAAGAAGAGGTTTGGGATCTCGAAGAAAAGTCTGGACTTCCTAGAGGAATACAAGACCGAATCCACAAGACGGCAATACGAATCATCCTGGAGGAAATGGGTCTCCTTCGTCAAGACAAAAAATCCTAAAGAAATCACAATTGATTTCTGCATGTCCTTCTTTATTCACCTTCATGGACAGGGATTAGCAGCCAACACGATTTCAACCTGCAAATCGGCCTTGACCAGACCAATTCTGTATGCCTTCCAAATTGATCTGTCCAGCGACATCTTCAATAAACTACCGAAAGCATGTGCTCGCCTACGCCCAGCACCCCCACCGAAACCGATCTCCTGGTCATTAGACAAGGTGCTCCATTTTGCCTCCAACTTGGATAATGATTCATGCCCTCTCAAGGATCTGACTCAGAAAGTTATATTTCTCTTTGCTCTTGCTTCGGGGGCTCGAGTCAGCGAAATAGTGGCATTATCAAGAGAGGAAGGACACATCCTGTTTACCGATACAGGAGACGTTACCCTCTCCCCTGATCCGACGTTTCTCGCCAAAAATGAATTACCCACCAAAAGATGGGGCCCCTGGAGAATATGCCCCCTGAAGGAAGATGTCTCTCTATGCCCAGTAGAGAGCCTCAAGGTCTATCTTCGCAGAACTTCGAACTTTGGTGGAGGCCAACTCTTCAAAGAAGAAACATCGGGCAGCGACCTGTCACTGAAACAATTAAGAGCGAAAATCACCTACTTCATTCGCAGAGCGGATCCTGACAGTACACCCGCCGGTCATGATCCTAGGAAAGTTGCATCATCTCTGAATTTCTTTCAGAGTATGGACTTTGAAAGCTTTAAAAACTTCACAGGCTGGAAGTCCTCGCGCGTTTTCTTTAAACATTATGAGAAACAAGTGCACGAAGTCAAACATTTTGTGGTAGCCGCAGGTAGTGTTATGAAACCTGCACCTAACTCTGCATAGAACAGTGAGTTACTTGGGACTCTAACTCTTCGGGTGCCTATGTTGACCCTCGAGCGATACATAGTGATGTCGAAAACACTTAGTGGTTTTATAACTGTTCTTATCCCAGGTGAAATGTCATAGTTGTCACACAAGTGCCGCATGCCCTGAGCATGATGTGTTTTTAATCAAAGACTTACGTTCCTCGAGAACGAGTGCCTACTAATAAACTTGAAATTCCTTTTCAGATTCAAGAGCAAGTCTTTATTACTATGTACATTATAATTACTGTAAATGAACTTTACTTATTGCTGCAATTCATTTAATTTCTGCATTTGTGAAATAAAATTTCTATTTTATTACCTGTGCGTCTCAATCAGCTCCTACTTACTATGAAATACATGCCTGTCATAGTTTTATTATCCCCTTTTTTCCTTATGGTTATGGAGAAATTAAGATACTAACTCTTAATTTATATTCACTCTGATTATGTAATGTTCCAATACGAATACTTACTCTTCATACCCTGGAGATGAATCACCCTTCTCAGCACACAGTGCCCAACCACCACTGGTCTGCTTTTCAGAATGTTCCTATACGAATGCCAAACATTCGGCTTCGTCTCCAAGTTCTTCTATCAGGATGAATAGCCCTTCAATACCACTTTGACGTCGGCATGGCCCGTGGGAACCTCACTGCCAAGGGGGGCAGGATGATTCTTCCCTACGGTTCTTTACCAAGATTACTATGCTATTTTGTCAATGCCTTGGCACTTACTAATAGGGGAAAATCTACCACGATACATTGATTCTCTGGTATTCTTCCATCAGGACGCCATGGCTTGAGCCCAAAAAACGGATTTTGAGCGAAGCGAAAAATCTATTTTTGGGTGAGATAGCCATGGCGTCCTGATGGACCCTCCCTGCTACTTCGTCCAGTTTTTAGGTCCCACCCTGCTCTGCTGTATCATGGTGATGGGCAAGCAACTGGCTTCAGGATGAAGACGGACGTGACGTCATTTAAGCAATGGCGCCCGTTTGTTTACGTCTCGAGTACCAGTAGTAGCCACGAATGAGATTAGCTATGGAACGGCTCCCAGCTATTCTCAGCCCTTACACACCGAAGCATTAACTCTGTTCGGGGTGTAGATAGCTATGTGGCGCGTTAATACATGCGTCCCCTGTTGATATACGATGTCTTAAAGGGAAACCTTTAGGATACTCGCTCCAGAAGTTAGAATTCTGTGATAACCTGTGGTTAAATTCTCTGGGAATATCTTAGTAGTTATTTACCCAAGGAAGCTACCAAAAAGGAACCTTCCATCAGGACGCCATGGCTATCTCACCCAAAAATAGATTTTTCGCTTCGCTCAAAATCCATTTTTTAAGCATTTGGGAAATACTGGCTTTTTTGTTTTCTATTTTGTTTTATATAACTAAATGCTTGCCTGGATTCAGTGTTATAAAACTATGAATTCTATTACTTTTGTGTTTTCTCTCAAGGCTGAGATGTAATAATTATTCTTATTCCAGATTTATGTTGTCCTGTTGTCTCTCCTGGCTAGTACAGTGGTTACATGTTCCCCTTGCATTCACATGGGATCAGATTGATCTCAGCTTGGGACCATGAGTCTAAGCAGTTTTAGTATACTAAGGAGGTTACTGCTATGGTTTGGTTGGACACCACAAGGGGGGGGGGTTGCCTGGCTGACATTCTGGCAAGAGTCTCTTCAGATGATATTGGAACTGAAACCAGACATCTTTAACCTTTAACCCCTGCAAATGATAATGCCTGACTGCATGGTAATTATTAATCTTTTTATTAAAATCCTGCTTATTTCAATTAATCTTACTTTTGAATCATAAGCTTACTAACCTAAAATATACAATAAAACAAACAAATCTCATCTCTCAACATAAACCTACGAATCACAAATGTATGAAATAAGCATGTGGTCAGCTTATGTCACCTTCAGAAAGTAGCACCTCTTATGATAAAACTTCCTTGATTTATTTCAGGTGTCTCATAATACTTTTCTTTAATAATATAAGAAAAAATATATCTTCTTTTTAATACTTAACATTTTCTTTCATTCTTGAAATGAAATTCCCAGACACTGAAGGGTGTTTAACATCTGTAGAATACAATTTGAGTCTTTTAGTAGGAATTTGTATCTTTTACAGAGTCCAAAGGTTGGCCCCTACCCTTAGTGTGGAAAATGGCCAAAACTTTAACCACATCAAATGAACATGATGGAAAATTCATGGGACTTACTTCATCCCCTGCTAAATTGATATTGGGTTGAGTACATAAACATGTAGCCAAAGATTTCACACTATGGCAAAATTTGGCAGTCTTAAATTTTGGAAGAATTTCGCACACCATGTGCTATGTGAACCTTATCTTTAATAATGCTAAATCTCCTTACGCCATTGTTGGTTAGGATCATCATGCCATCTGGCTATATAAGGGATTTTGACGAAGGAAAAATCTATTTCTGGGCTTGACCTGTGTCGCCCAGTGAAATGCTCCTCTTGCACCATTTCTAAGGCATAGTTATTGCTGAATATACCAGAGAAAAAGAGAGATGCATGGAATGCCAGGAATAAACCTAGCTTGCTCACTCTTTGAGTGTCGGTATAGAAATAATGGCTTTAACTGACATGGTAACAATATAAAAAAGGAATTTTATTAAAAAAAATTATTTCTATACTCACCGGATGTTCATATTACTTTTGTATCCAGAAGTTTGGTTATGTCGATGTAATCCCCTTAAAAATTCAAACATTAACTGTTTTCTTTTCTTCCATTACAATAATGCCTCTAGTAAAGTAATGAGACTAATGGTGTCAGACAATAACAGGCTACTAGAGTCATATCATCGTCTTGGTTACAGGTGGACTTGCACTCCATGTTGTCAAGGTTTTAATTTGTCTTTTAACTATTTTTAGTGGTTTAAAGATGTCTTCTCTTGGATTTGGAAGCAATTGCTACATAGATTGTGCAAGGGAATTCTTTTTGACCAATCAAGATCTTCATTCTCTTTGTGTCTCATACCAGGTCAATTTTGAACTTTTTCGAGATTCATTGTTAGGAGTGCGAGGCCTTACTGTTCCTCTTTGAAAGTATGTTTCTTAGATACTGATGAGAATGAAGTTGAAAGTGTAAATGAAAGCTTTCTTTCAGTTTAGATGGAAACCCAGAGAAGACCAAGCTAGTTGATTTTAGAGGAGATGAAAATAATTTTACTCCAGTCTTTGACTCTGCTATAGTCCTAATAAGTCTAGTTTTGATTGTTATGTAATTATAAAACTTTTAACATCATTATCTTTTTTATGGAGGGTCAGACTTGCCAATGTCTTCTTTCAAAGTAATATTTCAGGCTTAACATGCTCTGTTTCAAACCCTGGCCAGACTCCTTGAGTAGTAGGTAGTGTTTTTACTGTACCATTCAGTAAGGATTCTGATGGTAAGGCACATTCCAGGTTCAAAGTCCTCTAGCAGAGCCTCAAATTCTTTTTTAACCTTAGACTCTTCTTCAGTATAACTAGCATTCCAGCATTTCTAACTAACCACTCTTTTGAAACAACAAGATTGTAAGGCATAAGACCCAAGATGGTAGCTAGGATCCTTATATACCTCCTCTAGCTAAAGTAAGTGCCTCTTAACAACCTTATGTGCTGAGATGGTAGTCTAGATTATATATCACTCCTCTCTTCAGAATAAGTGCCCCTTGAAAACTTTGCATTATTGTGTGGGTGGTGTGGCAATATTTCTTGCTTTTAAAAATGGTAAAAGCCATTCATTATCCTCTTCATGCTCAATACATGGTATTCAAAGCCTTTTAGAGATGCACTGCTAGTCTTAACCAGGGATTTGAGAGAATAATTTGCTCGTATTGAAATTGAATTAGGATCTGTTGTCATGTTAGGCAATGTCAGGGCATGAACTCACACCAAGTAAGGTGATGGGATAACCATCGTGCAACTAGTTTGTCTGATAACAAACATAAAAGGATGCAAAGAAAGCAAATCTTGTCAATTCAACCCCAACTTTGTAACAGAAACGACAAGAATATTACCAAGCTCAGAAACTGATATGTGATCTTTTGTCACTACAGTTGTGTCAGAATTAGACATTACTTAAGACATTAATAGTGGTAAGGGGAAAGTTAACTAAAGAAGTGTTAACAATAATAGCAGCAGCAGCAATAGCATCATTATAAAAAATGAGATCAGTTACAATATAAGTAGCTTCTGAAGTTTATTGCCCCCACCCCCCCAAAAAAAAAATCAACCTTTGAATCAACACTTGCAACAATATTATCCAAAAGAAATGGAATGATCAGAGTAATTTTTTTTTATTTGTCACTGTTTGCTTCTACGTTATGAAGAAATATCCATTCTTTACCTTACTCTCACTTATATCTCCTTTCCATGAATTTTTCCTCTTACGCTAGGCATCCCTAACCTTAGTACGAATTTCTACTAAAGATATTCGGACATTTGTGTATTGGATGAACTAGAAAACTTAGGGCAACGATTCTTCAAATAAAAAATTATTCCAAGACATGATCAACATGGGTCCTCTGACTCCAAATAGTTTATAACTTCACAGCTTTGATCTTGAAACAATATTCAGGTTTGAATAGACATTCCTTAATCTCCAGGTCTATAAGCACAAGCAAAGATATAGAAGAACAATCTTGAGTTCAAAATAAGCAAATACTCGAGTCTCTGGCCATCTCCTTTACAAGACAGATGCTGCATGCCAGTCTTGGAGATAAGCATGTGAAGTAAGTGTTGTGTAGTAGTAATATGGGAAAGGGAAAAGATGGCATACAGATTTTCAATTTTAGGAGGTTGTGAAACTGATGTTCTTTCTGAGTTAATAGCTTATGATTTGAAGGTAAAATTCATGGAAATATTAAACTTACGACACAGAAATCTGCACATAACTCGGTGACCGTAATAGCAGGAAATATGATTACTTTATAATCATCATTAAGGATTTAAATTATGTAAAATTGGTACTGTACTTACAAAGCTCTTCACGGTCCAGTTGAGAGACTCCACCACCAAAGAGTCCTTTGAAAAAGCTTTGCTTTGGAGGCTCAGGCATATCATGAGGCTGAAATATTTCTCCTAATAAATCTTGAAGTTCCTTGCTAAAAAGGGGAGGAAAATAAGATATTACAACAGACTTTACCATATACAGTACTGTTACTAGTTTTACGATGATGTCTTTTGCTTCAACATCATATAATGCTTCACTTAAAACATAAAGACGATAAATTAATTTTCTTATACATCTCATTGCAATTAGATAATCTTACCCTTTCGTTTTACAAAATTCTGTAAAATCAACTAATACCTGGCCTAATAGTCAGCCACCTCCAATATTAAAAAAACTGTAGTCATAAGGGTTCTACATACTAATATTTCATTTATAAAATGTTCTCATATATTGAAAGTGTAAATTAATATAAATATGTACATTTCAGTGGAGGAATATTTATAAAAATCTTAAGTACCTGTACTGAATGCAGTGCACATACAGTAGTTCTCAGTAAAAACAAAAGTATTGTTTGGTAAAGATAAATGACTATGTAATATGGTAGGATATGATGAAGAATGGGACTATCCTCATGGTATCCCTAAAAAATAGCTTCTACCCAGAGCATTGGATTTATATATAATGTACACAGGACTAGAAAGAATCAGTATGTAACCACCCATTAGCATTCTTTATCTATTTTATGATGTTGATCATCATTAAATTAGCATGATGGAGTTCTCTACAAAGGGGTGTTTTATTATTGATCATTTAGCTGGCTAATAAAGAATTGTATATACTAAAAGCTCTGTGTTTCATTGCACTATTGAAAGGCAACATTACTGATAATGAATTCTTAATACCATGCCAATACTAGGTTTCTTATAGAAGAAAGTGATTTCTAATGGAAATGCTTAATGTATGAGTAAACATGGCACCAAACAAGTAAAGTATTTGAATAGACATTTTAAGTCTACTGGATATTGGGTGATTAAGAAGGTAGCTAGTGCTATCTCCTTTTGAACACAGATAAAAGGAAATAATACATAAGTACTCCTATAATAGCAAATTAAGGAATGAGTCATTTATAAACCCCATTTTCTCAGTTTCCTACAACACCACCTATCTAAATTCAGGCCCAATACTGTTGGCTTTAGATAGTTCATATATGCCATTCATCTGCATCACCAGCACATTACCTTAATGACTATACAACTTCAAGCACAATAGAACATTACAGAATATAATAAACATCCTTATCAGTAAGATAATGCAAAAGAGAAAATATAAGATTGAAAGCTATTCCTTGTTTATAAGTATTAAGTTTTCAGAATGACTGTACACACAGTTTATTAAACCATTTCTTAAATCACAACTTGAATTATATCTTACTTTTCTACTTTAAAACACCTCCCAATTTTTTTTGGAAATAGTGTTTCTTCTAGAATTGTGTGAAGTTATGTTCTATTTTTTTCTTTTTAAGGAAACAGACTTTCCCATAATAGACAATATTTATTAGGTCCTATGCTCAAAAGCAATAGGTAACAAGTAGATTATTTACTTAATCTAACCTTTTATATATGAAGTATTAACACTCACCAAAAATCGGAAGCCAATGTAAACTTCTGAATTTCAGTTGGAGAACACAAATACATTCCATGACCGTAATTTGTAAAGCAGAATGTCCTCGCAATTCTGACAAAGAAAAGCACACTAGTAAAATTTCATCCAATCTCCTTCAGCTTCCTTTAAAACTGTAACAAAAGTGTTTTGTGATTTGATAAACAAAAATAAGAGAGCAATGTTGAAATAAAAAAAAATTGAATAATCACACCTGAATCTAGAAGTCGTCATTTTAGAGTTGTAAGATATTGAAATGAAAAAAAAATCAACTCAGGTTAGTTGCTTTTAAGTGGAAAGGTGTACCTCAAGATAATTTACGCATATCAATAAAGGGCAACTTTCATATAAAATTATAGCAAAGAAGAAAATTAGCAATATGAAACTTATAACCCATAACTAGAATTTTTTTTTATTATTAACATTATCTAAAATCAAACAGGAAAATATCATATTGCAATCATAAAATGTTCAAAATCAACCAATTTTATTCATTCAGAACTGATGCATTCATATGAAATAAAAGAGAAAGTTGTATTTGAAAAGCAATAAAATGAATATATGGTAATTACAATATCTGTATAGGCATAACGATAATCTGACCACTGTCCCGAAATTACTCATAAGTTCAATGCACTTAAAATAATTCTAAAGATGTACAATATGTATGTGGTAACACTGAAAGTAACACCTAAAGTAAAAAAAAAAACTGCAAATGAATGTACAGTATACCTTACCGAAATGTCTATAAAGGACATTGGAATCCAAACTCACACCAATTAATATCATGGTTTATTATTACACTACTGTAATTGAAATCTTTCAATGGTTTTAAAACAACACAATTAACATACATTTTTTTTCTCATAATTATTAATTGAAACTGAAAAAACTGCCTTTTTAGAAAGCTCCTCACGAAGGCATTCGAAATGACTTTTTGGAATTCTGTATATCAAATGCTAAATTTTTTTTAATTTAACATTGTTTTAAATGAAAAAAAAATGCGAGCAAATCTGAAAATCTCTCCTTCACAGATATTGCCTAAGATCTTGAAGAAAACAAAATGAATAATGTGAGATTCAAAACAGAAAAATCACCATAAAAACCTATCCAATAACACCACGGGTTTATTTGTTGTATGTAAATCCTATTATATATTATTATCATTGTTATTGTAGTTACTGTTTAACATTGTAGCTATACTTATGACTTTAGGATTATCTTTAGAAAAGCCTGAATGAAAAAAGGGCCATTAAAATTACCTCATTATCTTTTGATTTCAGTAAAATTAATCCTTAATCTGCATCATGGAAATACCAAATAAAACAAGGTCACATTAAACTCCAAAATACAAATACATTACAGGCTGATAATTATATTATGGTAGTTTAACCAAACTAACAATTTTAACAGAGTAAAACCATATTCTCTGAGTTCTATGGGATTATTTCAAATAAATAAAAAAAAATTAATCTCATAAATGGATACTAATCAAATCTATTGAGGGTATAAAACAATCTATTCTAGATCAGAAAACTCAATATTCTCTGAGTTCCACAAGGTTTACTTTCAACAAACAAAAAAATCATCTAATAATTGGATTCTTATCAAATCTACTGGAGGGATACATCAAGTATACTATGTTGAAATTTTCTGTTCAAATTCAACTTATGAAAACAATTCACTACGTGGGATAGGTTTTGATTGACGTAATATATTTGCATTTAGTTTTCACAATGGAATATATGGTTTCAATATATCTAGAAAATTAATACTGTGGATGCTAATTATCTCAATTCTTGGTAAATATGCCAAATTTTAATATTTCGTGCTTTTCACTATTTTTAATACTTGACATGATTCACTCTGTCCATCTTGGTTTCACCCATAAACAAAACAAAATAAAAATATCAATCTAGAATTCCAAATAAAATTGTGTACAACACTAACTTTGCTAGTCTCCACAAATATGGATTGAAATTGCATATGCAGAGAAACAGATTGAGACTCCATTTCCGACATATCAAATAAACTTGTGTCTTCATAAACTAATTTCCTGTTGGTAAACGAGCATTATTACTAATTTTGTTAATTTTCTGTAATACTATCATGAATTTTATACAATTCTGTAATGACATCATGATTACGGACAGTGGCAACAAGCGTTTTCTTTAGTACATGATAGCTCTAACATTTGTCAGGGATTTGTATATCTTTCCCTCATCCCACCAATCAATGCTTAATCACTGTTTCAGCAAGATAAACCCATCTTGAAACATACTCATCCATTCTACTACCTCACCTAATCCTCATTTCTCATTTCTCTTGTGCATTTCCATCTTTCCCTTTTAATGCTTCTTACACCATATACAGGTATACCGTACTACTGTACAAACAAGTAGATCCTTCACTTGTGTTCAACATCTACAAATAACTTCCATTGAAAGAGAACTTGATCAACAATACTTTCATATAATCACAAACACCTTCAATTCAAATAACACTCAAAGTCCCATCTCACTCTTTAGCATACACCCACCTGCCTTCGCTTCATATACGGTATTATTTAAAACTTATCTTCTTTAGATTTTTTCATCACTTTCGCTTTTGCTATTATTACTTACCAATATTTTCTCTCACATTTAAACACACACACACATGTACAGTATATATATATATATATATATATATATATATATATATATAATGTGTGTGTGTGTGTGACAAACACACGTGTGTATATATATATATATATATATATATATATATATATATATATATATATATATATATATATCTGTATACTTGTGTAAGCAACCTGTCAAACATGACGGCTAGATATTTGGAAAGATATGCACACACACGCACCCCCTCTCACCACAGTATGACTAACCCCTCTCACCCTTACCCGAGGGATGGGGAAAGCTGAAAAATGGATTTAAGAGTTTTGAGGTGGTTTGCTGAAAGGGAGAGAATGGAGGATGGTAAGCTCTATAAAAGTAAATGGTGACGCGTATGCGAAGCTTGATGCACTGCTAATGAGTCCTCTATGTAAGAAATGAAGTGGTCAATGTCCTTGAAATGTTTATATAAAATAACTGCTCAAATTGCATTGAAAATTTTTGTTCAGAAATTTTATGGTGGTTTGGGACCAATCCTTTATACTGTACATAGGTTGTATGCAGTATAATTTTCTTTTAGAAGTTAATAACTCTAAGCAATCCTGCTGAATGAAAAAAAAAAAAACAAAAAAATTAAAATTTTATCTAAAATTTTCATTTCCTTAATCCAAGTAACTTAAGTTGAGGAAAACATTCATTTGCATAATTATTACTTCA
>NC_090728.1:164256470-164258970 GCF_036898095.1 Palaemon carinicauda | reverse complement strand
ATAAATCATAGAAGAATTCTTAATTACTAAGCCATGAAACTTCAAATACTAAAGATTACTGTACCTAAATTCAAGTTCAATCAGTAAAGTAATTTAGTCAAGAAAATATTCTATGAATCTTTCACTGTAATCTATACATTTTCATTAAATAAAATATTTTCATTACATTATCCAACAAATCAATCAGTCCTGTTAAATTCTGAGGATAAAATAGTTAATAATACCAGAAACATCATTTCACGAGTTACAAGACAAGTAGCACGTCACAAATCTGACGTAGCTCTGTAGCAAGTCATTTTCTTTTTGATAAAACTTTCAACTTACTTTTCCTGCTGCTATGTACATTTAATGATTGTACTGACATATCTGACATGTCCATAAGCAAATAAGTGTGCAATAAAATGACAATAAATGAATTGCTACTAGGGCTTCCAAGACTTAGGGGCATTTCACCCTATTTTGCAACAATATTGTTCACAGCTGACGCACACATCCAACTGGCTCTGCCTCTGGTGCATTTGGTAGGAGGCTAAGCATATACGAACACCTGACACGTCCACTGCCTGTCTCCCGTGTGTGGATTAATGACAATACAATCATACCCTCCATTGCAGACCATATGTAATTGCTCATGCTTAACTTTGAAATATGATGTGAAGATGCTCAAGTAAAGATATGATAGTGAAAATTGGCAATGAATGGAGCAAAATAAAAGGGTGTCTAAAGCCGTCAATGCTGAAGCTCAACTTTAAATAGGATAAAAGAAAGAAAACTAGATAATGTAGGTTGCTTTTACCATTAAAATCTAACAAGTGATCTATATAGGAAAAGATTAAACAAAGAAATTTGAAAAAGTAGGTCAATTACATAATTTACACTTCTTTTACATTAAATTGTCTCAATATTCTTTACCACCTGATATCTTACAAGCAATTTATTTTCTCCAATTAATTATTAATCCCTAACTCATTCATCAATAAAAATCTGTCTCTTGGACCCCTAAACACAAAGAATACAGTATCATATAAATTAAAACTTTCAGCAATAAAAAATTTATTAATCTGTGCTACGGCTGTTTACACAATGAAAAAGACGAAGAATGAATTGTTCAGTAATAAGTAGAGCGACTGAAAATGTTTAATACAAATTTAATCTAAGTCTGGTAACAGTTCATTCCAGTATATCTTTTTTTGTGTACACAGTCTCTTGTTGTACACTCGCTAGCTTTTAATTTTCAGTCTATTACTAATCTTTACTGAGTAAGTTTTGTGCTTGTGCTGTGGCATATATTTTAAGTGGTTCTGTGGCCTACAAAACTTGTATTTTCAGTGAATTCTATTTACTGAACTAATTTTAGTTCCTATGTAGTATTGTTAATGTAACTTATTATTTCATTTTTATGTTATGTGATCATTCTTGCACCATTTGAATTTTTTTAAACAAGCTAGTTCTCTTAAATCAGCTTTTAATATGAACTAAATCAGTTTTTAATATAAACTAAAGGAAGTTCTACAAAACAGGTTTTTGAATTCATTGACTAAAGAAATTTAGTATCTTGGCCAATAGAATAGGAAGTCTAGTTGAAATTTCATTTATTGCAAATTATAGACAGATATAGACAGCTAATGCGGTACTTTCGGAAGCACAAGAAAATGTTCACATAAAATTGTTCAAATATATACTGTACTGAACAGTATGGTAATGTATAAAGTGCATGTATGTCTGCAAGAGTGTTCAATAATGTACATGTGTGCAATTCTTTAACTGGTAACCTAAAACTATCTCTAGTAAGATGTTACTATTTATTCTATAATGTTTTTTCTTATCAACCGAAGCCCTGTTAATAAAGTATCTAAAATCAATTTGTAAATGCAATAAAAAAAAAAAAAAAAAACATTTAGTTAGCCTAAATGGTACTCGACACATAAGAATATCTGAAACAAATTATTGAGCACTTTCAAAGTATAATAGTTAAGGGAAATGAAAATGATAAAAATTGTGGATGTAATATGATGAAATATTTAAATAATTGGCCCACGTGACAAAATTACTGGCAAATCAATGGTCAGCAGTGGAGCCTTTACCTGTCCTGATGGCTGGTGGGAACTTTCAGACAGTTAACTACCTAACATTATGAATGATGAGATACAGTGTATCCTAAAAATACACAAGTTTTCAGCAAGACTACCATTTATGTATGATATCTTTAACACATACATGTTAAAGAAACATATAATCAACATTTTGTACCCTGATTATTTTTCAATTCAAAAGTTTTTATAATGATAGTATTATCATCATCTATAAGACAGTTTAATCATCAGACCAATAAGCTATCATAGGTTTTTCCAAAAGAGCTGGTGTAATATGTATATGAAAATTCTTTAAGCTAACTGAATATTCTTAATTCTCAATTATAGCACTCCCAAAATGTGTACTAACATACAATTACTAAACCAAATATATAAAAAATATAGAAAAAACATTTACTTTCTTTACA
>NC_090728.1:164146470-164251470 GCF_036898095.1 Palaemon carinicauda | reverse complement strand
AGAACAAATATCAAAATGCACTTTTCAAGGATCAATTCAAAATACTTTTATGTCAACATCAACATGCAAACAAATTTTTTTTTTTGCATAATATTTGATCAAGTTGAACTTACATTTCTTGGATCATAATAATGTAAAGATATAAAATGATTAGGTACGGTTATTTAAATCGACTACCCTCTGAATAAAGGCAAGCATAAAATTATGGAAAAAAGGGATTTTGACGTAGGAAAAATCTATTTCTGGGCGAGGGACCTGTGCCGCCCAGTGAATAAGCTCCATTTAAGCACTTATTCTTAGGTAATTTACTGCTAAATATACCAGAGAAAAAATGTAAAGGAGTGCTAGGTTAACTAGCTCGCTCACCTATTGGTGTCGGTATAAAATTGGGCGTATATTCCAGAGGTCCCGCACTATTTAGATTAATCCACGACAGAGAACCCCAATAGAGGAGAGCCGTTCAACCTCACTCGGTACTACTACAATGCATCCGCTCAGAACCCAACTCCTTAGCACCCAAAGTTTGGGGACTCCAAGGGAGAGGAGCTGGGAGGGTTCACTGGGCGGCACAGGTCCCTCGCCCAGAAATAGATTTTTCCTACGTCAAAATCCCTTTTCTGGGCTCGAACCTGTGCCGCCCAGTGAATCTATACAAGAGAAAAATGTCACCAAACTTGCAAAATAAAGGAAAAAACATAAGCGTAAGAGAAATACAGGATGCTTTAATCAGAGATGAGTACCAAAAAACAATTATAAGGGTATCTTAAATATGAACATAAATCCAATAAGGTAGGTATAATAATGCCGTGAGTGATAATATATACAGATACTCAGGAGCATAAAATTTACAAATATAATAACAGTATTCAGGTGCGAGACCAACGAATACAATAGGGTATAAATGAGGCAGGTAAGAGGGAGAGATAAAGAGTCAAGGCATTAACCTGTGAGTTACTCGGGAGTAACTACGCTCCCTGCGGCTACTGTAGAAAATTTTAGGGCTTCCAAATGTTTAAGGTAGTGTTTCTTGAACACTGACGGTGATTTCCACCCTGTATACCTGGAAAGGTCTGTAAAATTCATGTGGTGAAAGAAGTTCACCGAGGTGGCAACCGCCCTGATATCATGTGCAAGAGGAAAAGAGTCAGGGTTAGCTTGTTTAATAAAATACAAAATTTGTTGCCTGATCCCTTTAATAGTAATGGTACCGCCTTGTTCTCTAACGAATAGAGGCCCCGAGGAGTTAGAGGAGGTCCGGGATAGATAAGACCTAAGAGTAGTGACAGGGCACAGCGACGGATCTTGCGTGAGGGGAACAATTTTCCAGGAGGTCCATCTGTTTTGAGGGTCTTCATTCTTAGCCAAAAAGAATTTGTTAGGAGAAAGAAGGACCTCTCCTGAAGGCAGAAAGTCAATATGACCCGGGTCTCTCGACAAGGCTGCCAATTCAGAAATTCTTGCCCCGGAAGCCAAGCTCACTAGGAAAAGTGTTTTCCTGAGAAGGGGCATGTAATCACAAGAACTGTTAATGGTATCAGAAGCCAATTTGAGTACGTCATTAAGGAACCAGGTCACTGGGGTAGGACGAGTAACCGGTTTCAGTCTGGCACAAGCTTTCGGAATTGAAGCTAACAAAGAGTCGGTTAAGTCTATGTTAAAACCCACTAGGAAGATCTTTTTCAGAGCCGATTTAATAGTGGTGATAGTATTGGCTGCCAGACCTGATTCTAATAAAGATCTAAAGAAAGTGACTGTAAGGTTCAAGTTCATACAGTTCACGTCTGAGTCTATTAAAAATTTTGCCAACTTTTTAACTGCAGAGTCATACTGACGGATGGTGGAATCCCGTTTATCTGATTCTAGGAACAAGGTGTTTTGAGGATCAATATTGGCACCATGCATAGCCGCAAACTTCATAAAGTCCATAAAGTTAGGGCGCTCTGAATGTTTGAGAAAGCGTACACAACGCGTGTTTGTACTATCTGAGACAGAACCGGATTGGGTATCGGGTGAGGGTATAGTCTCAACTCCCGCAGGAGAGGATACCAGTTGCTCTTGGGCCAGTTGGGTGCGACCAAGGCTACTTGTCCCTTGAAGGATCTCAGTTTGTCTAGAACTTTCAGCAAAAGATTCACCGGGGGAAAGAGATAAATCTTTTCCCAGTTGTCCCAATTCTGTGACATGGCGTCTGTGGCGTAAGCCTGAGGATCTAGATTGGGAGCCACATATACTCTCAATTTGTGGTTGGATTCCGTGGCGAAGAGGTCCACTTGGAGACCGGGAACCTGAGAGAGAATCCACCGAAATGACTTTAGATCGAGTGACCATTCCGATTCTAGAGGGGAGGTCCGGGACAGGGCGTCTGCCACTACATTCCGGACTCCCGCCAGGTGGACAGCTGAAAGATGCCAACGGTTCGAGGCTGCTAGGGAGAATATGGCTACTAGAACATGGTTCAGAGGCCCTGACTTTGACCCGCCTCTGTTGAGGCAGCGGACCACCACTTCGCTGTCGAGGACCAGACGAAGGTGTTGTTTCTTGGGAAGAGCGAGACGTTTCAGGGTTAGAAGAACTGCCATGGCCTCTAGCACATTGATGTGAAAATGGCGGAACAAGGGAGTCCAAAGACCTTGAACTTTCTTGAGCTGAGAATAGCCGCCCCAACCTGATAGGGATGCGTCTGTGTGAATGATTAATTCCGGGGGCGGAAATCGAAGGGGAACTGACTTTGACAGACTGTTTGCTCTTGTCCAAGGAAGAAGTCTTTCCCGTAGAATGGGAGGAAGGCGGACTTTCCTGTCCCGGAGCTTCCGGTTCGCCCTCGAACGCCAGACACGATTGATATCTTTCAATTTTGCCTTCAGAAGAAGATCCGTCACTGAGGCAAACTGAAGGGACCCCAGAATCTTCTCTTGAAGCCGTCTGGAACTTACTTTGTCTTTGAGAAAGCGTTTGGTGTTTCTTGCAATCTCTAACCTCTTGGGTCTGGGAAGACACAGAGTATGAGATATAAGATCCCATTGCAGGCCGAGCCATTGGAACTTCGATTTTGGAAGAAGACGGGACTTCTTGAAGTTGATCTGGAAGCCTAGAGATTGAAGATAATGGATGACTTTGTGAGTGGCTTTTAGGCAATTTTGGGAGGTGTCTGACCAAATGAGCCAGTCGTCCAGATAGGCTACTACTTGAATCCCTTGATTCCTGAGTTCCTGAACAGCGACTTCTGCTAGCTTTGTGAAGATCCTTGGGGCAATGTTGAGCCCGAAAGGCATCACCTTGAAGGAGTAACTTTTGTCCCCTAAGCGAAAGCCTAGGTACGGACGGAAGTGTCTCGCTATCGGGACGTGATAGTAGGCGTCTGTAAGATCGATAGAGGTGGTGACGGCCCCACGGGGAAGTAAGGTCCACACCTGCGAGACGGTAAGCATTCGAAACTTGTCGCATTGAATGGACAAGTTGAGAAGGGATAGATCTAGAATCACTCTTCTCTTGTCTGAATCCTTCTTCGGGACACTGAACAGCCGACCTTGAAACTTCAGATGTTTCGTTTCTTGTATGGCATTCTTTTGTAAAAGTTCCTGGACAAATTCGACCAGGTCCGGAGTGGAATGTTGACGAAATTTGTTCGGAGGAGGAGGTCCTTGAATCCAACTCCACCCTAGTCCCTTGGAGATGATACTGAACGCCCAGGGACTGAACCTCCATTTGTTGCGGAAGGCATAGAGCCTCCCCCCTACCTGCTGCACCTCAGTATTGGTTTGAGGAGTTGCCTCCACGTCCGCCTCGGAAGTTCTTTCCTCTGCGAAAGGCTCTTCCCCTGCCTTTGTTCTGGTTAGAGCCACGGTGGTAGCCTCTACCTCTACCATAACTCTGGGAAAGAGCTATGAGCCTCGTAGGACTGGTTAAAGGCAGGGGAAGTGGCGGAGGCACCAGAAAGCTGGCTCTTAGGTAGCAGAACGGTGACATAGTCATCCGAAGGAGCCCGAGAGGTGGAAGGCTGTGCAGGGGCAACAGAAGATGGAGGAAGAGGCAGCCGGAAGTTGGATGAAGCACTCTGTTGTTGCCTGAACTGGGTGGAGGTATATGGTCTAAGCTTCTTCCTACCCCGGGCTTGATAATTTGCGGGGTCATACTTGCGTTTAGGGGTCAAACCCCAACGGGCTTTAAGGCTCTGATTAACCCTAGTGGCCTCCGCCAAGACTTCCTCTACGAGATCCTCGGGGAAGAGATTTGAACCCCAACAGGAGGACCGGATGAGTTTATTAGGTTCATGCCTAATCGTCGCCTCAGCTAGAACATGCTTGCGACATCTGCGTTTAGCAGTAGCAAAGTCATATAAGTCATAATATAACGACTGTAGCGTAGCCTTGTTGAGAGACTTAAAAATACTCTCCGTATCGTAAGTCAAGACTATCGACTCCGTGGATGTGGCCAGGTTTAGAGTACGGCCCACACGTAGGCGGGAATCATATTCCTGTTTAATGAGAGATTCCGGGAGACGGGGAAGCTTCTCACTAAACAAGACTGAGGCACAGTCTGCTGCAAGCTTGCCGGAGGTAAAGGTGGTATGGACGTTGTCCCAACACTCAATACCTGAGGGAAGAAGGAGGGAGATTGGATCCACCTCTCGGATGGGAGGCAAGGGCTTCTCCTCCAGAGCATATTGAAAGGCAAGCTCTGCCACCTTATTGACGCATGGAGTCAAGGTGTTCTTGTCCATTAAGAACATCGTAAAGGAGCTTTTATGAGGCGTCAGCATGGTGTTAGTGCAGCCGATGTCATTCAAAAATCTGGCCCAAACAGATTGGGCTTGCTCCTTCGGGAAGATGACCGTCTCTTTGGGGACCTTGTCTAATCGGACTAAAGCTTCCTCGGTAAGTCTGGCATAACCATGAAATGGAAATGCCAGACCCGGAGGAAAGAATTCAAAGTCCTCTAGAGGGCGAGTGCCAAGGCCCTCCAGAGTCAACATTCCGTCTGAGAACGGGGAATGAAGAGCCATCCGCCAGGGGTTGTTCTTGGCAAACGGCGGGAGCTTAGAGGCATCCGGTATGAGAGAGCTTTGGACTCTCTCCGGAGCTCCTTGCTCTAAAGCCCCAATTCTCTGACCGAAGTTAGAGAACATCGTGTCCATCCTCGACTGCATCTCCGAAACCAACTTTTCCTGCATCTCCGACACGATGCGAAGCATAGCTGATTCGGAAAGGCCCGGGCTAGCAGCAGGAGGGGCGGAAGGAACTCCCGGGTCGTGAGACTTAGAGGAGGAACCAGAGGTCTTTGAAGACGGGTTCGTACCATGTTTAGAGCCATGAGAAGTCTTGTGAGGCTTGCGAGCTTTGGGTAAGGTCCTTGAAGTAGACTTATCCTTAGGGGGAACCGGGTATGAACGTTGAGACGAATCACGGTCCCCAGAAAATCCAAGAAAGGAAGAGCGATCAGAAGAAGAAGAAAGAGCGGGGCTGAGGATAGGAATCTCAGCGCCGGACACACCTGCCTCACTTACCACCCTACCTGTATCCGGCTCGTCTAGCAACATTGGTTCGACGTCCAGGTTCATGGAGGCAACATTGTCCTCCAGACCTCCGGGGGCGTCCGATGGATCTTGCTCTGGGTCGATGAGACCCGTTATAGTGGCATCAATGTGGGCAATGATGGGAGCTGCCACATGCCTAGCCACAGCAGCTGAAGACTTGGCGTTGGGGTAAACCATGGTGCAGTAGTCCTCAGATAGGACGTACGGCCGCTTAGACTTTACATTCCGGGCAAAACCACCAACCCACACCTTCAGTGTGGCCCGAGCCGCAGACTTTTGCTCCGGGGATGCCTGAAATAATAGTGGGAATTATAAAAGGGAAACTCCCAATGGTCCTTCAAGACCATAGATATCTTACTAATAGTAAATAAAATAAGAAGGCAATATAGCCAACGGGACTCACCGAGTCAGAACCAAGGGTAGTGATGAGGTCGAAGCAAATCACACAGTTATCCGGGTGCCATACCACAACGTCTTCCAGTTGAACCCCACAAGGGGCGTGAGATCGGCAGACGGAGTGGCCACAAGGCTGGTGCAGAACAGCTGCACAGGCCGGCGTCAGACAATGCACCATCTGTAAAAAGAATAGTATATGAGAAACTGTAATTCTCTTAATTAGGGGCGGGTCTGGAGGACCCGGGCCTAACATAGGTCTAACACAAGATTAGAGCCTAACTGTACTATTCTATAAGTGGCCTAACATAGGTCTAACACAAGAATAGAGTTTAACTGTACTATTCTTTTAAGTAGGGCCTAACATAGGTCTAACACAAGATTAGACTGTAAAAAATAAAATAAATTTTTTTTTTTTTTTTTTTTTTTTTTTTAGGGGCGGGTCCGGAGGACCCGGGCCTAACATAGGTCTAACGCAAGGTTAGAGCTTAACTATAATATTCTTACATAGGGGCGGGACCGGGGGTCCCGGGCCTAAACATAAGTCTAACTTGAAACTAAAGTATAGCCATCCATTCCGGTCAAGCCGGGAGCATAAAAAAGGATGCAAAAACAAGGAATTAAGACACATAGTGTCTGATTTCCCGGGGTGGGGTAGACCCCGGGCCGGGAAATAAAGGTATATTCAATACCAATTCCTTTAGGGACTCCGGGGTAGTGATCTGTCATATATAATCATCATAGGAAATGTTATAAAATAATAGGGGGGCGGAACTGTAACTAAGAACTGCCAATCGAACCCGGAGGGTTTCGTATAACATAAGCCAGAATGAAAAGTGAATATAAAATAGGGTACACCGGGATCCAACTCTGTAGACCGGTGGCCAACCAGACTAGACAGAGACTAAACCGCCGGGCCACCCGGAGGACAAAGTCCATAAACACTTAACTACCCCCTCTAAAAGGAGGGAAGGCAACGGTCCCTTAGTGGAGGGGGGAGAAGCCTAGCCTCCCACCTAGCTAGAGGGGGAGCGTGGGGGAGGATCACGTGATACGAGGCAGCAGGGCTACCAACTGACGATCC
Source organism: Palaemon carinicauda (assembly GCF_036898095.1). Classification (NCBI taxonomy): domain Eukaryota; kingdom Metazoa; phylum Arthropoda; class Malacostraca; order Decapoda; family Palaemonidae; genus Palaemon; species Palaemon carinicauda. Next base: position 164,244,460 of record NC_090728.1, on the reverse strand, counting down.
CCAACAGACAGATCAAACGGAGTAATGGCACAAATATTCATTATAATAATAATAAAAGCGTTAAATATATGAATAAACACATAGAAAATTTTTGGGCAAGGCATGCAACATAAATAATTAAATCGCAAAAGACACACCTGATGGCTAAAATAACATTGCCGCCTTAGCACGGTCGGCAGCCATAGCGATACGTAAATGATATCGGCCCAAAAATTGAACCACGAGGATTCTAAACGCTAAATAATGAATATTCACAATAACAAATAATATTTGATAATAAAAATAAAACACATAGTAACACCGCAAGTGAAAATTAAAAGCTCTCAAAAACAGGAGTACCAACTGTAGTGAAATCAAGCAAGATCGGTATGAACGAAGAGAATAAACTCCTATAATATAAATATTAAACGATCTAGGTTGCTCAAAACACAGTAAAACCCAGCTTGGTACTTAACTTGGACGGTGTCTCCTGGGAAACCGACGAAGAAGCCATAATTCACTAGAAAATATCCAAAAATCGAGAGCACTTGAAAAATGCGGGTTACTGCACAAGTCGTGCTAAACGGAGTTGGGTTCTGAGCGGATGCATTGTAGTAGTACCGAGTGAGGTTGAACGGCTCTCCTCTATTGGGGTTCTCTGTCGTGGATTAATCTAAATAGTGCGGGACCTCTGGAATATACGCCCAATTTTATACCGACACCAATAGGTGAGCGAGCTAGTTAACCTAGCACTCCTTTACATTTTTTCTCTGGTATATTTAGCAGTAAATTACCTAAGAATAAGTGCTTAAATGGAGCTTATTCACTGGGCGGCACAGGTTCGAGCCCAGAAATGTGAATTTTGAGAATAACTATAATACATCTGCAGTGTCTTTTTTATAATGTGATCACAATATCTGATAATGCCTTATCAAATTCAAATGCAGTAGCTTAAAATATTTATTAAAAGCAAGTTAATTTTAGATTCAAATTCCCTACAAAAATTATTCTCTCCTAAATTTTTTCATCTTATCTTTGGAGAAATGGTCAACATGACAAAGATCTGTTTAGTTAAATCTTGTTACTGATAAAAAAAATATAAATGTGTTTTTCAAAAAAATTAGATGTCAAAACACCGCACCATGGATATGTTTATTCTGGACAGTAAAATAGTTCCTACTATATGGCACATTGTAATTATAATTTAACATTATTTTCATCCTACTAGTACTGCATGGTTACTGGTATCCTTCAGGTAAATTGGTTTAAACTATACTGATTTGTATTTCAACTCTCTCAAGGCTAGTCTCATAAGAACATGCATTCACATACTTCAATAGTTTGCAAAATATTTCCTATTTCTCTCTATTTTGTATATTTCCCTTTACAATTGTATCCAAAGTCACAATTCATCAAGCACTGAAACAAATTTTGATGCTATAAAACAAGACACTGAAAACTACCCAACAAACAACTATCCACACACAAAATGGTACAATATATTCAGTACATATACTGGATTACGAACACATAGCAAAATAAAATTTCCTGAAAATGCATCCTCATTTTAAAATTGCCTATTAAATCTGAAATCTAGCAATAACTTGAATAAAATAATGGGTTTCAGTTATCTTTGCCTTTCTGCTGCTAGATATTTAACTTGTATCAGGTGCTCATAATAAATTTCATTTTTCAATATCCATATTAATCAATGTTAAAAAAGGGATTTTGACGAAGGAAAAATCTATTTCTGGGGAGAGACCTGTGGCGCCCGGTGAAAAGAGTCCTTCTTATATACCTTTTCTGATAAAACCTTCCAATTATACCAGAGAAAGATAAAAGCATGGAATGCTGAGGTTACAACCCTCGCGCGAGCACCTTTTGGTGTCGTGTATAAAGCAAATGCGCGTGAAATCCACTATTCACAGGTTGTCTTCCATTTAGTTAATTCCTTCGTCAAAGGGATGGGCCGATACAAAGGCCCTAGCCAACCCACCAGCGCCACACCACCCACGCCCCGACGCGAGCGCCATCTGAACAACATCCTTCTTTTTGGACTCGTCAGTGTGAAATTTATCAATTCATATAGCAGGTCTAAAATTTTGGGATCATTCCAATTTCCATGTTGGCATTCTTAACTTTTAGGCTAATTCCCAAAGTGCCATTTTATATGGTAGATTACTTAGAAACTCATCAAAATAATTCAAGTGGTATGTAAGTTTTGTAATTTTTATATTGAATTCCTTGGGAAGGATTGAGGGGATGGGGAAAACACATTGGTTAAAGCAAGGATCAACAACACTATTGTGCTTTTTCAGTTTCAATAAAGTTCGAAGAATTCAAGTGTTATTGATTCTTTTAAAAAAAATTTTTGACTTGAATAGAATAAAATATAATAAAAAAAGTTTTCTCCATGAAGTATATAAACCATTTTGTTCCAGCTGTAAAGAGGCCCTGGTAAATAGAACGGTAGTATAAAAAATGTCCCCTTCCCTCTGCCACCATCTTGTTTTCTCTTATATTCTATAGTTCCGACCTCGGCCGGGCACATTTATTCTGTGGTGAAATTTTTAGTTGATATTCATCTGTCAACAGTTTTATCTATCTACTAAGGCACTTAGCCCAATTTTGGGGGTAGCCGACGTAAAAAGAAAAACAAGAGGGGACTTTTCTTCCCTTTGCTCCTCACACCCTGATGAGGGATTCAGCCAAGTTTTGTTGGTACTGCTAGGGTGCCACAGCTCACCCTCCCTCGTTATCCACCAAAAATAAAGCTTTCAATGCCTGAAAAGAGGTTTCTGAAACAGTAGTCAAATACTTTGCACGAGCTTATTCATTCTCCAGTTGATTAGGCTATGCCAGTCTCCTCAGCAAAGAATTTATCTGTTCCTGCTAGGTTCTTTAAAACACGTCTTGACAGTTAGCTATTCAGAACATGTACGGTACCTGTTTACGACAAGTCGGTTAGCATTAACCTCTTTAAAGAAAGAAAGTTTTCTCATTCACCTTTGAAGGAGAAATTCAGAACTTGTCTTTCAATATGTATAACCAAAGGATCTTTTCTATATCCCAAAAGAAAACAGTTAATGTTTAGAGTATCATTTTATCAGTCTTTATGTACTTCCTCTCATATTCTACATACTATCAAGTTTAATGGCATATCAAAATTTACCAGAGTTAAATCCATGTTACCAATGCATGATAATTTATAGTTTTTAGGTTTGCGGTGTTTGATTAGGACATATTAATTTTCATTCCAATTCGTTAGGTAGTTTTTGTGTTATTTGGTTTACCTTTTCATAAACCGAATACACCGTCTTGTACTCACTATAAACTTGGGAATTTCATACAGGCATATAGAAAATCATGTAATAACAAAGCACCATACTGTATTTCCACTTTTTTCCTCCAGTTTTGTACAGAACTTTCCCCGATTTCAAACAGCTTGGCAGTTATGAACATTAGTTGTTTTTTACCAGATACAGGTTGTGATCTATATTTGGCAGTATTTATTCTATATCTTTTCTCCAGAGTAAATAAGGGTATAATGTAAAAATATATTAGGCCTATTCTCCTCAACTTTGTAACATAACTATGGCAATTATTAATTATAGTACGATGAATGAAATACAAGTGAAACGGCTGTTATCAGATTCTACTCATAACAAAATCTCTTTTTTGTTCAGTTTCTATTGCGGCTGTATGTGTTTGCGCAGCGATTACAACATTACTAACAATACCTTTATTATTGATTAATAAATTTTTACTAACAATACTATTATCATTTTCTTTTACTTTTTTTAATCAGTAAATCTTTTAAAGCTACAAATTATCGATAAAAAAAATTGTAACTTTGAATTTTTGCTATGTAAATAGAAGTATGTGATAAAATTAATTTATTAGTATCTTCGAAAATTCGTTCATTGAAGCTTTATATATCGGGGCATTGGTGTATATATTTACATATACAGCTACAAACTTACACTTTATTATATGAAGGGAGATTTATAATACAACATGAAATTTGCAGATGACATAGTGCTTGTAGCAGAAACTAAGGAGGAACTTCAGGGAGTGATGAGAATGTTAGAGGAGCAGTGCAATAGGTATGAATTAGTGATAAACAGAGAGAAAACCAAAAGTATGAAAATTGGATGCCAGAGAGAGGCCTTAGAAATACAACTATCAGAGGGAGAAGTGGAACTAGTCAATTAGTTTAAATATTTGAGAGTGCTTTTCACAGCAGATGGAAAGATGGATTCAAGACTGAATCTCAAGTGGCCAGAAAGCATTTGGAAGGCTAAGAAGAATCTGGAAAGATAGAAATATATCCATTAAGTTGAAAATTAGACTATTAACAGCAATAGTGATCCCCACTCTGATATATGGTGCTGAATGCTGGGTACTGAAGAGAGAAGAGAAAAAGTTATTAGCCTTTGAAATGAAATGTCTGAGAAGAATCTGTGGCGTAAGATGGGAGAACAGAATTATGAACGAGAGAGTGAGAGAAATGGCTGGTGTTGAGGACACAATTCTGATTAGAGTGGAGGATATCCAGAGGAGGTGGTTTGGGCATGTACAGAGGATAGAACAGGACAGATGGCCAAAGATAGCGAGGCATGGGCGAGTAGCCGGAAACTGACCGAGAGAACGACCAAGAGATTCACGGGTGAAAACCTTCAAGAAAGCAAATAGAGGCGAGATATTTCAGCAGCTGGCATTGGATAGGGGTTTCTGGAAAGAATGGCAACATCAGATGCAGGACCCAACCCGGAGAATTCCGGACGGGATTTAGTGAGTGAGTGAGATATATATTTATAAATATTTCTCAACTCAACTGACAGTATTTTATTACATTCAAGAAATTTGGTTTGTTAGCAAACACACTATTTACACCTTGTTAAGCTTCTTGGTAAAGATTACATGTAGTGCAGTACAATTTATATATTTTAGCTTGCATTCCCTTCATCTTCAACAATCGCAAATTACACATCAAGTATATCATACTATTAACAACCATTCACGGAACATACAGCATTGTACAGCAATTGTTTGAGTTAAAAGTAAGGAAGCCTACAGAACTTCAGTCATGATAAACTTACATGCTAGACAGTGTAAGATACTGAATGCCTTTGAGAAGGATAAAAAAAAGTTGTCAAAGATGGCTTGTTTTCTTTCATGTGTATTTATATTTTCTTCTTATGGTATGTACACCACTATTATTTTTATAAAAATGTATGTTTTTATCCATTTTTCAGTAATTGCATCGGTCACGGACCGATATAAGATCATGTGAAACAATGTAAGATAGATTTGATTTTTGTATTTAATATCTTAGGGTAAGCAACATAAAGTTGGAACTGTCGTATGTTGAACCGAGGTAAAGAAGAGTATTACCAAAACATTTAGCCATAGGTTTAGAAATTAAAATACTTAAAATGAATCAATAATTTCTAATATTTGCCTGGGTAGTTTACTTTGCCCACTATATTGCTTTAGATAGTTTTTTCCAAAATAAACACCCCCAAGACCAAACAACAAACCTCAAGTATATGAAAAAGTATGCATCTCTGCTCTACGATGCATAGACTTGGATTATATATAGACACTCTCTCAAGCAATTGGAACATTTCCATAAACGCTGTTTGCAGTAAATTCTGGGCTTCACCCGAACAAATGGGATTCCTCACAAAAATTCTGGAATAAATTGCACAAGATGCAAGTCATGCTCACCAAATGTCTATAACATTGGCCTGGTCTCATGATCTACTTAGACTGATGAACAGCTCCCAAAACAGCCACCAAAGCCTCGTGGTCCCAATAAGAGGTATGAGGATCAAGACAAATCTGCATTGAAGAATTACAAAAATCCACTAACCAACCTGGAAACCCTTGCAAATGACCTTATGATCTGGAGAATGATTATTAACAACAGGTCCCTGACCTGGAGCAAGACTGCATTGCAGATCGCTCTAAAAATGCATCAGTGACATGCCAGACAAGAATTCCCTGCTATTTCAAACACAACTCTGGCATGTTCAGCATGTGACAAAGCATGCAAGTCCACAACTGGCTTAGCAAGTCATACTAATGCACACAGATGGGTAACACCAATATTAGATCCAAAACTTATACTCGATACTCCCTACAGAGTAAAATTAAGGTATATAATCAAGAAGGTATTAAAGCGAAGGATATAATTGTACCAAACTGTCAAAATCTAAAACAGCACTTGGTACGTACGAAATAGCCATTTACCTTTCGTGGACACTTTCCCTTTATCAATTGTAAATGGTTCAGTAATTTAAAGTCTGTATCAACTGTCTTATTCTCTCAAAATTCTCAAGGACTTAATGTCCTTTCCAAAAATATATTATAACTAGCAGTAAAATGGCACAGATACTTTTGCATAACCTCTGAGTGAATGAATACAAAATCACTCGTCTTCTTTCTTGAACTTACTTAAAATATAATAATCTACTGCTGTCGATTATGTTTATAATTACATTTTTACAATCTATTCAATGTAATCTGCACATAAAATGCATACATTTTCTACAAGAAGACCAACAAAAATCACTACAATTAGACAAGTTTTATATAAAATATCTGCCATAGAAAAAAGATAGTTTGTACTAACAAAACCTGGTAAACTCAATAGTAACATTGAGAGAAAAATTGGATTTAAAAAAAAAATGCAATTTCATCCTGATATTAGCTTGACCTAACAAAATAAAAGTCTGAACAGGGAATAAAATAAAGGAAAAAAGAATTTGGATAATAAAATTAGATATTTCTATACTCACTTCACATTCATACTGCTTATCTCTCGATGCTGGTTAAATGTTGATGTCCATCCTAAAATAAAATTTTGTTTTCTCTCATGATTACCCTTCCCCTCTGGTGTAGTATTGGGATCATATGGCAGTGAATGGCAATACTACCACGCGGGTAGATCATATCCCTTTGTATTTATTATATCCCTTTGTCTTTCAGTCTCAAAGTAAAAATTAGTTGGATACACTCTTGACATCACTAGTATTTCAATGTGAAGTAAGTATAGAAATAAGTAACTTTATTATTAAAATTCTGTTTAAGCCTTCTTCTAAAAACCTCTCCTGGTGTTCGCATTGCTTAGTCCCACATATTCAAGAAATCTAAAGGCCCAGCCTACTTATGTACTTTAAATTGCCAGACACTCCTCTTTACTTAAAATCAGTTTATCAGAAATCACCATAAACTTAAAAAGACCCTATAGTATTCTAATATATTTAGCCAATTATAAAGCCAACAGAAAAAGTTTTGACAATATCTTTAAAATCTGGTTCTTCCAAAGGTTCAAATAAAGAGCTCTTAAGACATTGTAATACTACATCTAGATTCCAGTTTGCTGTTCTGACAGCTTTAGGCATTTCAATAATAAACAACCTGAAAACATCTAAAATAATATCTAAACTGGATAAATTCAATCATAAAAATTTTAGAACAGCATTAGAAATGGACCTTAATAGCTGCAATAGGTAAGGTCTTTTTATCTAGTAAAAATATGCAAGAACTCAACAATATTATCCAGGTTAGTTCTTGTTATTGAAACATTCCTGGATTTCCACCAATAACCATAAATACTCCATTGTTTCATATATACAGTATATTATTGGTAGACTGTCCTTTTTATCATAAAATAGACAATCTAAAGAACATACAAAACACTTTTTTTCTTGGAATACGATTGATAGTCTATGCAGTTAGATAAAGCACATGGGTGTTTGAGCGAATCTTTTTGAAAATTGTTTGTCTGAGAAGATAGATCTTGTATGGTAAACTTTTCTGACAATGCAATAGCATTGGCCAAAAATCTGTAATACATTGTCTCTAAGGCCCAAAGTCATTTTACTGTTCTTCAAGGCCCTGAACTTGGTTATCAATGCTTGAATCACTGAGAATGATGAAAAGGCATAGAGATCTAGATTCAACAAATCCTTCAACATGGTGTCCTTTTTCCATGCCAATGGATCTGGAACAAACAGGCAAAATACCTCTATCTTCATGTTGAGAGAGGTCCCAAACATGTCAACATTCAATCTTCCTTACAAATTCTATGTCTCTTAACACACTAGTGTATACCAATAACATATGTTGGGCAGAATCTGTCATTTCCGGCCTAATTGATCTGCTACAGTGTTCATTTTCCCTGGAATAAACTAAAGCCAAGAATTTATCCCCCTCAGCACCATCCAAAATAAGAGAACTTCCAATATCCGATGAAGGGATTCTGACCTGATTCCCTGTTTCCAAAAGTTAGCCAGTGCTGTCAGGTTCTCTGAATACACTGCCACACACTTTCTCATTCACCAGAGATTCCTAAGCCTAAAGGGCCTTGAGCACTGACTAGAGTTCTTGGTAATACATATTCAGTGTTGATTCTTCCTTCGACCAACTCCCTGATAGATGGAATAAATCCATATTTGTTCCAAACCCTGTTTAGGAAGCATCAACAAAGAGATACGGCAGGGAACCTAGTTCTAAGGACATATCCTGAGCCAAATGAAGATCATCCCATCAGTAATTGGTTCTGTATCACTAAGACATAAGTTGATGGAAATGAAATTGGAATTCTCTTATCTTTAAGCAACCAATCCAAACCAATGTCTCTGGAGAAGCCATGGTACTCAGTATCCTCATTCATACGCAAACCAACAATGCTTTCATCTGCTTGAGCTTCAACTACAGAATGAGGGACTAAATTCTCTTTTCTGACAGAAACCTCCAAAAAAGAACTGTTGCTATTATCATCTACGAATATAGAAACCTTTTAGAGGGAGCCAGAAGAGACTTCATACTGACCAAGGGGCCTAACCTTTTCAATGATCTGATAACCCAAGGTTGCTGAACATTAATATTTTCCAAAAACTCATTCAGAAGTATCCAATCCTCTAGGTACAACTGAATTCTGATACCCCGGAACCTCAGCAATTTGAAAATAAGAGCCACTATCCTGGAAAATACTTGAAAAGATGTTCTAAAACCAAAACATAGATATTTGAATTAGTAAGTTATTGATCTGTTCACAAACTGAAGCAGTTTCATTAACAACATTCAATCCAATCTACTTTCCTCACTACCTCTTGCACTGTTGGAGGCGTTTCCATACTGAAGTTGGCGAGAACTGTTTACCTGTTAACATGTGAGGCATCTAAAACCGGCCTCCAATCCCTATGACTTGGGTAATAAGAACAGCCTGTTGCAAAACCCTGAGGAGGGATCTAAAACCTCTTGTAAAGCATTTTTTTCTAGGTTTGTAAACTCTAATCTTAAAAGATGAGCTTTAACTGACTAGTTTGGATAAAGGAAATGGAAGGTTTTCCTTGGACATGGGAAGGTTTGAGGGCAGAGGAATTTGATATCCTTTCTTTACCTCAGAAAGAACCCAAGGATCTGGTTGAAAGGTGTCTCAAACTTGATGAAGTGTGAAAGTCTTCCCCTTACCGGAACCTCTATGGCAGGGCCATCATAGTGTTTTCCTATAGGTGTGACGAGTCCTGTTGGCGCTATCTGTTACAGAAAAACCCTAAAGGACTACCACTGTCTTGAAAACACTCCCTAAGAGCGATAGAAAGAGATTCTTGATAAGTACCAGCCACCAAACAGTAGGGCAAATAAGACTTCCAGGAAAATCACCTTAGAGCTTCACTAGATCTAGAGGCGACCCAAACTACCAAATTATCTGCCATATTTTAATTTCAAATGAGCTGCAATATCAGAGAAGTGATTAGATAAAGTTTCTACACATCAGAAACTGCTCCAACTATAGAGAAGCACAGTGGTTCCCCACCTTTAAACGCAACTTAGCTTCAGAAGAGTCAAAATAACCCCTACTAAAGACCACAAAAAAACAAAACATTAATCTGTATTTTATTGCCAAAAGAACACACTTCTTTAGTCAGTCTATAAACTTGAAAAACCTGTATTCAATGACTTCCTTATGCTCACATTAATAAAAAAATCGAGAGGTTGCTTTTTCAAGTTCAATAAAAAAGCTGGGCAGTTGATTTGAAAAAAAAAAATGAATGCACACTTGCAGGAGATAAGTTCTTAACAATAGATGGGGAGAGGAGTTAGCAGTCTCATTTTGCACCTGGGAAAACAATCTATTCCCCATCTTTAAAATACAGTAACTGGAAAACTTCATAGGATAGGTAATTTATGAAGCCTTCTGCATTTAACAATATAATATAATGGATTATCAGAACCAACGTGGGTTAATCTATTCAGATACAATTCTGCAATAAGCTGTTGCTATGACTGAAATGGAGACACTTCTCATGAGTCAGTCTATTCTGTTTTTTCCTCACCTTGGCAATCATGTGCCATAGAATCTTCCACACCATAATCTACAAGCTTATCTGAATGTTTACAAGAATTTGTGCCTGCTCCAGGCAAGGGACTCATTTCAGCAGTAAAAATGCTACCAACCATATTAATGCTGCTTTGGAAAATATGAGATTAGCTAGTGGACTAGCCTATATGAGACTGATCCCCATTATCACTTGAAACATGGTGCAACCATTTCTCATCTACAACCAAAGGTAATAAGAAGATTTCAATAATTGAAGGTCACAATTCACAGGGACCACCCGATATGCCACATTGTTAATACAGTATAAGGCCAAAAAAAAAAAAAAAAAAAAAAAAAAAAAAAAAAAAAAAAAAGGTTGTTCACCAAGTGCTTATACTACTTAACTGGGCAGAAAAGTATTAGGAACCTGACCGACAGTCCAGTCTTCTATCTCGGAATCTGGCGAGCAAACAGAGCTGAATAGGTTACGGCAATGCAAGGATTTCACAATAGAAGGGCCTGAAGTAAATTGAGAGAACAAGACTAGGGAGAGGTAATCGAATCTATAATGCATTGTGTACCAACAGAACCCTAAGTGACTGGCACACCACAACTGCTGGTCACAGCTTGAGGAGTTGGTGTAAGTTTTGAATTAAGGCTGGTGAGGTTAGGATCACCTCTTAAACCAAATGAATCATTGCCTTTTTGAGATTACATAAAGCTAGAAAAATCTGAACAAAAATGTATAAAAAGCTCACTACTATCAAACTCTGCGAGCTTGGTAATTGCCAATGTGTCATCAGCACCACACTTTCATCTAACCTAGTCTTCTCAAGTTTTTCTTTTTACAACTTCAAATCTTTTAGGTGAACAATTACTAAATAAAGATAATCCTTCATAAGAGGAACCAAGAGAGAGCTAAATTTTCATTCTTCACAACAGTTATTCACATCACAATTTTTCCCACGGCTTGGGACACGGGGAATACAGATCATTATCACTCAGCAATAAATCCCCTGACAACTTTCACTAGAAGACATAGCAAAGTCAGAAAAAAAGAAATTTCCCTTTACTATAATCTTAATACAAAATCATAATCTGGAAAGCGGGAAGATGTTATGACGAACAAGCGACAATGTGAGAACTGAAAAACAAAGGGATATAATCTACCCACACCATAGTATTGTTATACAGCCCCATTCTACAATAGACCATTGCTAACTAGGAAATACAACATGAAATTTTTAGTGTATGGGTAGATATCGACATTTAACCAGTTCAGAGAGAAAAGCAATATGAATGCCAGGAGAGGTTCATAAAAATAATTCATCATTCTATTCAGAAACTGCATTCTTTCCCATGGTTGTAAAATCCATACACAATTACATTTTATGTTGAGTTTCTTACCTGGATACGAATAAAAATAACTTTACGCTAGTGTACGATATTTGAAAAGTATAGACGAACAGTTAAGAGAAAATGCATATCTCTTCACTTCCTAAAAATATAGCTGCAAAAGAGCACAAACAATCTTTTATTTTCACAATAAACAAAACCCCATGCAAACTTAATTACTTACAATCCAATACTGTTTTTAATATACAGAGTATATTAAAATGAGATGCACAAAGCTTAAATTTACCCAACACTAAAAAATTGTACCTCAAAAGCATTTCATAACTAGCACTTGCTAAGGTCACACTGCGGGTATACTGCATTATGCTAAATCACAGTAATGCAAGGTGTATCAAATATACCATTACCTTCTTATTGGGACCTTCCTCCTCCTGTCAAAGCATTTCAAGACAAATACAATATGAAGGAAAAAAGTTTGAAATCTTTTCAATCTTAATAATCAAGATAGCACACAATCACTACAATAAATCATTACTCACCCCTTGAATATAATTAAAAGTATACTAATCATTTGAAAGAAACCACAGGGGTGGTTATAAGTACTGATTTAAAAAAAAAAATATGAGTCAGCCAAATTAAATAAAAATATAGCGAAGCCAGTCACAGCTCTCTACAGCTACAATAAAACATTCAAGCACCCAAATACTGTTCTAGCTCACACACATGCACTTTTAGTGCCACAAAAGACACAGTATCTTTTATTTCAAACCATCTATAATTAGTTGTGGAAAATTAGATGAAAATCTATCCAATTGGCACCAAGAGAATATTTCCACAGCCCAGTGTTGAAATGCTTCCAAAGGTACCAGTAACTTAATAAATGTAAATATTTAAGAAGTAAATGAAGTGATAATTATGATCAAATCATCTATAAAAAGGCAGCATTTTATATTCAATAAATTAAAACTTAACAAAAACTGCCGACAGTAAATAAGTGACTGTTCTTAGAAGTAATCAGTCAATGAACTATACAATAGTAAATGATACTGCTACAGCATATAAGCTATGATGTTTGCTTTCTTTACATAAAAAGTACAATTTTATTCAGAACAATGAAATGAACATAAATTGAATCGTATACTGTGTCCTATTATGGGACTAGAGAGGTGACATTGGAAAAGCATGAAAATATGCATATCCATGGATTCAGTTTTCACATACGGTCACAAATTTCTAAATACATGCACTTTTGTGTTACATGAACCCACATCTTCAATATCAATAATCTAGTATAGTGTAGAGAACCTAAAACTTTATGTTGGATCAAATGGATATAAACATTTGAAAGTAAACACACAGTATCTGCAGGTTATTACTATATTATGTTACAATAAAAATAAAAAGGAATTCAGAGTCTGTGATAAAGGGAAACCTAGTTGCTCAGTCAATCAAGAGTACTTCAAATCCCTTCATAACAAATTCACTTGAAAAGATGTGAGTCCTTATTGCAGGATGTAGTGTATTGACTTACTGGTCAGTATCTTCATTTACGAACATTTGCTGACCCCAAATAGACAGCATAGGATCAACTATACCAGTCTTCCTCGTCTGAAAACTACGTGTAAGGGAAGAGATTGTAGAATTAGGTGTTCTAATTGAGGATTCCTACGTGTACCTGACTCTTTGAGTGAGCACACACTTGGCAAGTCTCTGACGGACGTATTTATAAAAAAAAATATTATTTGTGTTCATATCCAGAAGCGTTATTGGAACATATCAGGTCATTTAATTTAAATAGACTTACTTGAAAATGAATAACAGACTATTAAGGTGAAAAAATGTAAAATTAAGAAAGTAACTAAATTACAGTATACGCCCACGTCAGAAAATATACGATGACTACTTTTTGAATAATAGTATCACTTGACTTATTTATTTTCAAAACTTTTGTAAATGTTGTAAATAATGGAATGCTGTTAAAATTACAGTATACTGTTCATGCATGGTTATAAAAGCGAACACAGTGCAATACCAAAAAGTTACTTGGTTTTAATAGACCACCGAAGAATTTCTCTCCTCCATTCTACATAAGTACAAGTGATACAATATGCAATAGTCATAAATTTGTGAAAAGAAAATACTGAGAGATTAAGAAATGCTGTGAGTTGTATTTCACTTATGCCATAAAAGTGCATTCACCAAGAAATCAAGAAATGTTATGTAGCAAGTACAGTATTTTAAAAGGGAACTGCATTTCCACATGAATACAGTATATATATATATATATATATATATATATATATATATATATATATATATATATATATATATATATATATACATACTGTACACACATTACATATGTATGAATATATACTGTGTATATATAATATAAATAAATATATATTGTATACTATATATTTAGCATACACTTCATTTTTATATAGATGGCTCTGGGCTATGCATTACTTTAATTTACCCAACTACTTATCCATCAGAAGATACTTGCTCCACAAAATTACTGGCTATTAAAATTATATATTTTTTTTCAATTTCATAAGCTTGAAATAATGTAATTACAATAAAGCAGTATTATTTGGGTAAGAGGGAAGCTGGCTTTGTGCAATGATTGCTTACATAAGACTTTGGCACCTAATCATCCAAAGCTGATTGTCATAGAAGACAGCATCAAGCAATAGTAAGGATGATATCATATAGTACTTAAATCTCAGTTGTGACCTATACATTTACATTTAAGAATATCATGAAAGATCTGAATAATCAAATGGGTTGTGAATATTCAAGAGAATAAAACTTGCATTATAATTTATTAGGTGAAGAAGGCTAAGTACATGATGGTGAACATAAGCTTGTTTTGATGCGAAGCGATGGTTTGTAAATCAGACACTAAAAATTACCTAAAAGATGGTGTTCTTGTGGAAAAAAAAAATATTGCATTGTCATAGCTGCACATAGGAGCACCATAGTGCATAACATTTTCATGCAGGAGACTGCGAGGCTCCTATTCATCTAAGTCCAGAATATGAAGAGGAGGCAAGCAAGTATAGCCACCAAACTGATAGTGAAAGAGGTGATTATCTTTATTTGTCAATATCAGGGACTGTCTTGTGGAACTTGACTATAAGATGGCATTTATTACAAGTCATAGCTTGTATAAAAAATCTTTACAACTGACATTAACAATGGACCAAGTTCTATTGAAACTGTGAACAAGGTGTTCCTAAGGTTTTGAGGATAGGTTAGTGATTGTAGTTTCAAAACAAGCAACTTTTGAACCTGGGGGAAACTAGGCAAGGTACATCTTCTCTAAGAGTAGATCACAAAGTATCATTGCATTAAGATATTTAACACTCATTTCTGTTGTATTATATCATTGTCTTTTTTTTTAGAAAAAACTGAGGGAATATATTAATGGAAACCCCTGACTTATTCCTCCTCTTCTGTATCATTTTGGTGATAAAAAGTAGGTTTTTGTTCTTATCACCTACCTACCATTATCTTTTTTATCCAGCTTAGGTGCCAGTGCACTATCTATCTCTTACAGGTGTATTCTAGATGCATTTCAAAAGTGACAGCTGTGATTGACTACATTACTGGTACAAGGAATGAGCAGCACCAACACTGGGTCCTTTGTCTGCCCAAACAATACTATATTGGATCCCTCTCTCTGGTTACGGCTTATTTTTCCTTTGTCTACACATACACCGAGTAGTCTGGCCTATTCTTTTTGCATTCTCCTCTGTCATCATAAAGGCTTATAGCTTCCTGCTTTTCCAACTAGAGTTGTAGCTTACATAGTGATAATGATAATCCATATATGCATACATATACATACAGTATATGTATAGTATATACTGTATGTATGTGTATATATATATATATATATATATATATATATATATATATATATATATATATATATAATATATATATATATATATATATATATATATATATATATTATAGATATATAGTATCATTATCATCAGCTGTTGCTAGTCCACTTCAAGACAAAGTCTTAAGACATGTCTTTCCACTTCCATCTGTCTATGGTCTTTCTATGGTAGTCTATACCAGCAAATTTTCTTAGCGCTTCAATCCATCGTCTTCTCTTCCTTCCTCTGCTTCATTTGTAATCTCCAGGGACGCATTCTGTTAGTCTTTTTGTCCATCTATTATCTGTCATTCTAATTATGCCCTGCCCACATCCATTTCTTCGTCTTATCTGTTAGAATATCCTCTACTTTAGTTTGCTCTTATATTCATGTTGCTCTTTTTATGTCTCTCAGCATTAATCCCATCATTATTCATTCCATAGCTCTTTGAGTTATAATTAGCTTATGTTCTATGGCTTTAGTAAGGTTCCAAATTTCTGATGCATAAGTTAATACTGGTAGGACCATCTCAACGAATACTTTTCTTTTTAGAAAAAGTTGCATTTTATTTTTCATAGTCTCATTTTTCTTACAAAAAGTTCTCCCTCCCATGCCTATCCTTCTATTAATTTTGGTGTCGTCATGTCCTGAGGAAAATTGTGCCCTAAGTACTGCATGTATATTCATTAACAATCTGTCAGAGGTTTGTTCATAACCCTTATTTCTTGTTTCTGCATTTTCATTGAACATTATCTTGGTTTAACTCATATTCATTTTCAATCATACACTCTGTGTTCTCTATTCAAATCTTCTATTTTCTTTTGCAATTCCTACCAAGATTCACTAAAAAGAACTAAAGTCTATCATCTGTAAATTTCATGTTGGTAAGTTATTCCACATTAATATTAATACCTACATTTGCCCATAGTCAAGCCACTGCTGGTGTACCACTCAGAAAACCCATGTGCTTTCAAGAGCCAAAGGATCTTGAAAGAAAAACTGCAAGTGATGTGGCGCGATAATGCTAAGGCTTGGCTTATGCAACATTTCTTCACAGAATGGGTTAATCTGTACTTTGGTCCGGCAGTCAAAAAATATTTGGCCAAGAAAAGCCTGCCAATGAAATGTCTCCTGGTCCTCGACAATGCCCCTGGTCATCCTCCTGGTCTCGAACAGGAGATTCTTGATGAGTTCAGGTTCATCAAGGTCCTTTATCTCCCGCCCAACACCACGCCACTCCTCCAGCCCATGGCCCAACAAGTAATTTCCAACTTTAAAAACTGTACACGAAGCATTTGTTCAAGAAATACTTTGATGTCACAGACAACCCCATTCTCACCCTTCATAAATTTTGGAAGGAACATTTCAATATCGTCCATTGCTTAAAAATTATTTACGATGCATGGCAGGGTGTCACATGAACTCTTAATTCAGCATGAAAGAAATTGTGGCACGCTCCCCTCGCTGAGAGGGACTTTGAAGGGTTCGATATGCCAGACCACGATGAACCCGAACCTATTGTGGTGGATAAAATCGTGTCTCTTGGAAAGTTCATGGGGCTGGAGGTAGATGAGGCAGACGTGAACGACCTTGTCGAGTGGCATCAGGAAGAGCTCACGACACAGGATTTGATTGAGCTCCAGGAGATGCAACATTCGGAGGTGTTGCAGGAGCTCAGTAGCGAGAAGGTGGAAGAGGAGGACAGCCTTTTTACAAAGGAAATCAGAGACATATTGGCGAAGTGGCAGGAGTTTTCTGATTTTATGGAAAAGAGACCCCCGGACAGGTTGGCATGTGGTCATGCGTTAACCTTTTGCGACAACATTTGTGTACGTCATTTTTGTAACATTTTGAAGGGGAGACAAAAGCAAACATCCCTAGATGGGTTCCTTTTAAAAAGGCCAGAAAAAAGTGAAGGTGAAAGCGAGGCATAAAGCGAGGCAAAAAGAGCCAAGCCGGAAGAAGATAAGTAAAAAAATTAAAATGAAAACAAAATTAGTATTAAGTTTAGTGTAACAGTAAGATTAAACGTTATTTTCAAGTGTGAGTACAGTAAGCTAATTTCTTTTAAGTTAACCCATTTACCCCCAACGCTATTTGGAACTTTCACACCCTCAACCCCCAGGCATTTTTTTTTTCAAGCACATTTTGCAATATATTTTTCTTAAATTGCTCTAACAGCCTTAATTTTTGTCATAGAGAGGTCAGGTTGGTCTCATTATTTTGGAGAGTACCTGAAGTTTCTCACAAAGTCATCAAAAATATGCAAAAAAAAATGTAAAAAACAGTTTTTTTGCAAGGACGTACCGGTACGTCCATGGGGGTAAAGGGATAAGTTTTGTGAAACGTACCAATACGTCCATTCGGGATAAAAGGGTTAGAATTAAAGTTTAAGTTATGTTACGTAGTGTTGCAAAAATGTAGCGTACCGAACGTGTTGCCGTCAAGTCTCTCCACCCCGTTCTCTCTCCCTCCTCCTCCGCACACACCGCCGTTAGCCGCTACCGTCTGTCTCGAAGGTAAGAACTCCATAATAATGTCACATTTTATTGCAGATCATAACCAGTACATAGGTATTTGTTATTTTGTGAATGTAGAATGTGAATTAGAACAATTAAAAACATGTTTTTCCACAGTAATATACCATTTTTAGGTGTTTTTTCAGAAGGTGGGAACGGATTAATTTTTTTTAGTTATTTTTTATGGGAAAAATTGATCAGAGATACGAGCGAATTGACATATGAGCTCGGGTCCCAGAACGCATTAAGCTCGTATCTCAAGGTACTGTATTACTGTATCTTCAAGTGTTCTACTATAAGTGTCATCTATTCCTTGCTTTTGAAGGGCTTCCATAATTGCTGAGGTTTTGACAAAATCAAAAGCTTTCTCATAGTTTATAAACGCCATACATAGTGGCTTGGTATGCTCGGTTGATTTTTCCATAAGCTGGTTAATTACATGGATATGGTCAGTTGCTGAATACCCGCTTGTAAAACCTACCTGCTCTCTTGGTTGTTTAAAATCTACCTGTCTTTTTATTCGGCCTAATATGATCTTTGCAAATATCTTATATATACTGAGAGTAAACTTATTGGGTGGTAATTTTTCAGGTCTTTTGTGTCTCCTGTTTTTGTGAAATAATATGATAAAAGTTTTTCCAAGCTGTAGGTATAGAGCATTCTTGCAAACATTTTGTGTAACCTACAACAATGCTTGTTAGTTTGTTATCAGGATTGTCAAAAGCTAATGTTAGGCATCTTGTCTATTGGGTATTTTGTCCAAGGGCATTCAGTCTGTTTACTGATCTTGACTATATGGACTTTCAGACACCTCCAGGATGTATAAATTTCCTAATTCATTTAGTCCATAAGAAAAGGATACTTCATAGCCATCACAAAATTTTCAGTAGTTTACTTCCAAGTAATTATTCAAAATATCTAGAAATCACTCTGGTTTCTAAAGGTCTCCCAGCCATGATACCTTACGTCATGAACTTTAAGGCATCTACGAATTACGCTCTTGGGATAGTTTCAAAATTTACTTAGATGGGCAATGAATGAAAATACCATTATATTGTACCTGCAGTGCATTATCTCCAGGAATGGTATCCTGGATTGCATATTAGTATAAGGAAATTTTGGCTCCCAGTCTAATAGATCCTCTATTTAGTTAAAAATATCAACTAAATGCCTGTGTTAGTTCACTTAGATGAAGCTGAAAATGTGTCTGTTGGCCTTGCATCATTACTCGATACTAATTCCACAAGGCCAATGCCATATGCAGTTTTTTCACGTCCACTTCAACCTTCAACTAACACTAGAATTCCCATAATCCTAAGGAAAACAATTAGACGTGTTTACCCACAAAATTCAACTAAGAAATTTGCACCTCATTTGGTTGTTAGATGACCTAAGCCTCCTCAATGGAGCCCAATTAAACCCCTATCCCTAGATCTCGGACTGGGTACAGACACATCAATTCGATGATTGGATACGATTTTTAATAAAAACATATTCTATGTTGAATAAGGAAAGATATTGAGATCTAATTCTACTTTAGAAAAGCCTTCATCCAACTATAATAGTTGAAAATATGTTTCAATTTGTCCATTTTGAGCCAACATGAGAGGAGTAAGGCATTGACTTGTATGCATGAAATAGGAAATATGTTATTTTCATTAGTAAAATAAATTTTTGAATATACTTACCCGATAATCATGTAGCTGTCAACTCCGTTGCCCGACAGAATTCTACGGAAGGGATACGCCAGCGATCGCTATACAAGAGGGGGGTGTACTCACAAGCGCCACCTGTGGCCAGGTACTGCAGTACTTCTTGTTGACACCACCTCAATTTTTCCTCGGTCCACTGGTTCTATGGGGAGGAAGGGTGGGTCAATTAAATCATGATTATCGGGTAAGTATATTCAAAAATTTATTTTACTAATGAAAATAACATTTTTCAATATTAATCTTACCCGATAATCATGTAGCTGATTCACACCCAGGGAGGTGGGTGAAAACCAGTGTACATGTATATCAAGAAGCTAAGTATCCCGTATTTCATATTATCAGTTATTCAAAATAACAATGAAATTATAAGTACCTGGTAAGGAAGTCGACTTGAGCCATTACTCTGCCTTAAATAAGTTCGTCTTCCTTACTGAGCGCAGCGTTCCTCTTAGGAGGCTGAACAACTCTAAGGTGCTGAAGTATCAAGGGCTGCAACCCATACTAAAGGACCTCATCACAACCTTTAACCTCGGCGCTTCTCAAGAAAGAATTGACCACCCGCCAAATCAACAAGGATGTGGAAGGCTTCTTAGCCGACCGTACAACCCATAAAAAGTATTCAAGAGAAAGGTTAAAAGGTTATGGGATTATGGGAATGTAGTGGCTGAGCCCCCGCCTACTACTGCATTCGTTGCTACGAATGGTCCCAGGGTGTAGCAGTACTCGTAAAGAGACTGGACATCTTTGAGATAGAATGATGCGAACACTGACTTGCTTCTCCAATAGGTTGCATCCATAACACTCTGCAGAGAACGGTTCTGTTTGAAGGCCACTGAAGTAGCCACAGCTCTCACTTCATGTGTCCTTACCTTCAGCAAAGCAAGGTCTTCTTCCTTCAGATGAGAATGTGCTTCCCTAATCAGAAGCCTGAATAGTAAGAAACTGAGTTCTTAGACCTTGGAAAAGAAGGCTTCTTGATAGCACACCATAAGGCTTCTGATTGTCCTCGTAAAGGTTAAGACCTTTTTAGATAGTACCTAAGAGCTCTAACTGGGCAAAGTACTCTCTCCAGTTCATTCCCCACCAAGTTGGACAGGCTTGGGATCTCGAACGACTTAGGCCAAGGACGTGAAGGAAGCTCGTTTAGCAAAAACCGAGCTGCAAGGAACATGTAGCCGTTTCAGATGTGAAAACTATGATCCTGTTGAAGGCGTGGATCTCACTTACTCTTTTAGCTGTTGTCAAGCACACAAGGGAAAGAGTTTTTAATGTGAGGTCCTAAAAAGAGGCTGATTGGAGAGGTTCAAATCTTGATGACATAAGGAACCTTAGGACCACGTCTAGATTCCAGCCTGGAGTGGACAACCGACGTTCCTTTGAGGTCTCAAAAGACCTAGGGAGGTCCTGTAGATCTTTGTTGGTGGAAAGATCCAAGCCTCTGTGGCAGAAAACCGCTGCCAACATACTTCTGTAACCCTTGATCGTAGGAGCTGAAAGGGATCTTACTTTCCTTAGATGTAACAGGAAGTCAGCAATCTGGGTTACAGTGGTACTGGTTGAGGAAACTGCATCGGTCTTGTACCAGCTTCGGAAGACTTCCCCTTGAGACTGATAGACTCTGAGAGTGGATGTTCTCCTTGCTCTGGCAATCGCTCTGGCTGCCTCCTTCGAAAAGCCCCTAGCTCTTGAGAGTCTTTCGAAAGTCTGAAGGCAGTCAGACGAAGAGCGTGGAGGTTTGGGTGTACCTTCTTTACGTGAGGTTGACGTAGAAGGTTCACTCCTAGAGGAAGAGTCCTGGGAATGTCGACCAGCCATTGCAGTACCTCTATGAACCATTCTCTCGCGGGCCAGAGCGGAGCCAACCAACGTCAGCCGTGTCCCTTTGCGAGAGGAGAACTTCTGAAGTACCCTGTTGACAATCTTGAACGGCGGGAATGCATACAGGTCGAGATGGGACCAGTCCAGCAGAAAAACATCCACGTGAACTGCTGCTGGGTCTGGAATCGGAGAACAATACAACAGGAGTCTCTAGGTTATCGAGGTAGCGAACAGATCTATGGTTGGCTGACCCCACAGGGCCCAAAGTCTGCTGCAAACATTCTTGTGAAGGGTCCACTCTGTGGGGATGACCTGACCCTTCCGGCTGAGGCGATCTGCCATGACATTCATACCGCCCTGAATGAACCTCGTTACCAGCGTGAGCTTTCGATCTTTTGACCAGATGAGGAGGTCCCTTGCGATCTAGAACAACTTCCACGAAAGAGTCCCTCCCTGCTTGGAGATGTAAGCCAGGGCTGTGGTGTTGTCAGAGTCCACCTCCACCACCTTGTTAAGCTGGAGGGACTTGAAGTTTATCAAGGCCAGAAGAACCGCCAACAACTCCTTGCAATTGATGTGAAGTGTCCTTTGCTCCTGATTCCATGTTCCCGAGCATTCCTGTCCGTCCAAAGTCGCACCCCAGCCCGTGTCTGATGCGTCCGAGAGGAGACGGCGGTCGGGTTTCTGAACAGCCAAAGGTAGACTTCCTTGAGAAGAAAGCTGTTCTTACACCACGCGAGAGTAGACCTCCTCTCTTCGGAAACAGGAACTGAGACCGTCTCTAGCGTCATGTCCTTTATCCAGTGAGCAGCTAGATGATACTGAAGGGGGCGGAGGTGGAGTCTCCCTAACACGATGAACAGGGCCAGCGATGAAAGTGTCCCTGTTAGACTCATCCACTACCTGACTGAGCATCGGTTCCTTCTCAGCATGCTCTGGATGCATTCTAGGGCTTGGAAGATCCTTGGGGCCGACGGAAAAGCCCGAAAAGCTCGACTCTGAAGATCCATACCCAGGTAGACAATGGTCTGGGATGGGACGAGCTGGGACTCCTCAAAATTGACCAGGAGGCCCAGTTCCTTGGTCAGATCCATAGTCCATCTGAGAATCTCCAGACAGCGACGACTTGTGGGAGCTCTTAAAAGCCAGTCGTCTGACGGAGCCGGACACAAGATCATGGTACTGCTGCACAGTCTGTGAACTGTCAACCATGGGGAAGCGAGGAAGTACAGTGACAACCCGAAGCTGTCTAGACTGTCTGGGTCGTACAGACAACTCCTTATCGGGTTGCTGAGGTTGCCGCACTGCGTCACAACAAGTCACTTCTGCTGGTTGTTGAACGTCTTCCCAGTGACACACTGACTCCGTAAACAAAAAATCCTCTAACAAGGACTAAGCTTGGACTGCATGTCTTGCAACACAGCTCAAGGTCTATGGGAGCAGGTGTGGTAACAGACGGGGTTAGCGACTGAAGTGGAACCATTACCTTCCCTGGAAGCATGTTATGCTTAAATAAAAGTCCATAGGAGGCTACGCAGCTAAAGGCTCCTCTCCAAATGACAGAGTCCTCAAGGGAATATCAGAAGGAGGGAGAAAAGCACTTTTTCATCTACAGGGACCATATCCGAGAAAAGCTAAGTTCTCTCAGTGAGGGTTTCATTGGTGCAAAAGCAGCAGACTAGAAGGCAACGTTATGAAACTGCTTGACAGTCTAGTGAGTTGGCAACAACCAAAGATGTGTGACTGAGAAGCATGCGGTAAGGTATGCAGAGCATGCTGTATGCAGAGCATGCTGTATGTAGAGCATGCTGTAAGGTAAGCAGAGCATGTTGCATGGCGGGTAACATTTCTCAGAAATTCCATGACCAGTGCTAGATTGAGTAATATCGCATTACTGTCCATTGAAAGTGCACGTGCCGAGGGAATTGATTTAGACTGTTTTGTTGATGAATTTGATAGCCGGCATGATAATCGTAGAATTAAGCTGCACTAAAAATACGTACTATAATCTACTTCACCTCAGGAAAGGGAAACTCGCCCTGTTGGCAACACTGCATTACTTCATGCATGCTTGCATGGGGTTTTAATATCAACATAATATTTACATTATATTCATAACTCATGATTCATTTTTGTTTTGAAGATATTTTTGCCATATTTTTGCGATTTTGTTAAAAATATATTGCAAGGAATACATATATATTTTTTTTTTTTTTTTTTTTTTTAAGTAATACGAATAACCTCCATTATCATAATGTTTGTGTAGGCATACATGTATATGTTTTACAAATGCAAGTTATGAAAGTAATGAGGTGTTATTATTGTCATTTGTTATTTCAAAGTTGAATGGGAAGAGGCTCAAGCTGAGGAGAAAGTGGCAGATGCATGCGTTGAGGTGGCTGACTCATAGCATGAGGTTCCTGCCTCAAGAGTTGCGCTTGCCTCAAGGGTTGAGGTGGATGCGCAGTAGCAGGTTCCTGTCTCACGAGTTGAGGTTCTTGAGGTGTGAGCTGCGAGAGTTGAGGTAGCGGCTGCGCAGAACGCAGTTCCTGTCTCACGAGTTGAGGTTCTTGAGGTGCTAGCCTCAAGAGTTGAGGCTCTCGCCTTGAGGAAAGTTGAGGTAGCAGCTGCGAGAGCTGAGGTGGCTGCCTCAAGGATGGTAGAGGTTGTCGTACCTCAAGAGGTTGTTGCCTCGAAGATGGTCTAACTGCAAGAAACTCTTGCCTCAAAGGAAGAGGAGGATGTAAGGCATAAGACTCCTGTTCCCATTGTTGAGGTTGCCTTAAGGAAGGTGGAGGTTGCTGCACAACGCTGGTAACTGGCAACTCCCAACGCGGCAGCTCACGCATGGAGGTAGCCTGAGGAACCTCAACCTCATACGTCTGGCAGATTGTACTGCGCAGAGGAGGAGGAGCGTTCGCAGGAGGAGGTGTATTAACCTCCTCTGCCTGAAACTCCTGCATCAACACCGCAAGCTGAGACTGCATTGACTGCAGCAAAGACCACTAGAGTTTAAGAAAGACAACAACAAACGGAGCTACTGTCCGGTGAGACTGAGGGTCTAAAACAGCTGGTGCGGCAACAGACGGAGCTACTGCCTGTTGCGATACCACCTTGCCTCTCTGGGAGGTGTGCAGTTGTCGTACTGCAGCAAGTCCGAACTGACCCAGTGCTAATGGCTACACCTAGGAGTTGGACTTGTGCGGAAGGGACCGACTTGCACTTAAAAGCTGCAAGATTGGTCCATGGTTTCTGCGAGAAACCTCTACCGCAGACGAGGAAAGAAAGGGCTCTCTCGTCTTTGTGTGGGTGGGGTGATCACGTCGGCAACGTGTGTAGATACACCCGAAACCACGGAGGGAAAAACGTCTGTTCGTCGATCAAGGCCTGCTGAACCCATAAGTCCTTCGACATTACTTCTCCCCTGGGCTTGGGAGCTTGTAAGAGGTCCCAGACTAGGCGAACAACTGGCACGA
Organism: Palaemon carinicauda; assembly: GCF_036898095.1. Taxonomy (NCBI): domain Eukaryota; kingdom Metazoa; phylum Arthropoda; class Malacostraca; order Decapoda; family Palaemonidae; genus Palaemon; species Palaemon carinicauda. The sequence goes on along the minus strand of NC_090728.1, from coordinate 164,219,368 downwards.
ACAGACGAACCCTCGAAAGCAACACCGTAACACTTTGCGCTTATCACTTATCACTTTTGATTTTCTGTTTGCACTTATTTCACTGAACTCGAAACTTTAAGTGGTTTGTACCTGAAACACGCAATTCTATCCTTCCTTAAAAGTTAATAATTGCGAAAACAGAATTACAATGTAACAGAAAAATCTAATGAAAGATAAATAATTCAGTGGCTGGAAAGAGACTAAACACTAGATCAAATAAACTACGTTTAAAATCTCTCACCGCATAAAGCTTGAGAACAAGAATAAAACTCTAGAAACGTTTACCTTCTTCCCCTAAAGAGACTAGGGAGAAGAGCAAAAACGATAACAACGTTACTCGCTTGAACGAAACGTTTATCCTCCTCTCTCTCCCTCCGTCTCTATCTCTCTCTCTCTCTCTCTCTAGACTTAGAACCTGAGAGAAGAGCCCAATCATATATATCGTTAAAACATATTATTGTTAAAGGAAAAAAACTGAAAGATTTCCCAAATAAAAAGTTCCTTTATTAGAATTAAAACCATTAAGCTAAGAAAGAATGAACAAAACGCTAGAAACGGTTTACTCTTACTGCAACGTGACACCGTGAAAATTCTCTCTCTATCGTAACGATAGAGCGCAAGTTGAACGTTCTGAACGTCAACAACTGCAGAGACAAAACAAAACGTTAGTTCCACTTTGAAAACAGTACGAGACTATCAAAGAAATTCTTTCAAAAACATTAAAATAGCATAATATGTTAACAGGTAAAACCGAAATGACGGGCTCAATGTTAATTAACTTCGGTACAAGAAAAGACCGCCTAGTATTAGGAAAGGTCGAATATAAACAAATATAAAAATTAATTTTAATAAGTTTATAAAAAAGGAAGTTAATCGAAGAGGCCTATAAAAGGCGGAGAGATATAAAATAAATCTATAACTTTTGTTAAGCAAAATTAAGAAAGAGAGTCTATACTCTCTTAGACACCAACACTTCCGTCTAAGGGAAGGGTCGGCCATCTAAAGGTGAAAGAGAGTTCATACTCTCTTCGTCACCATAATTAATCAAATTAATTCCAAAAGCTAGCTAAGCTAATAATAAAACTTCCTGAATAGCGAAAGCTAAAATCTAGAGCAAATACATCACCAAATCGTGAGCAAAAACTCTAGAATCAACAGCGTATCCATGTAGGTCTAGCCGGAGGCACGACAGAGGAAAAATTGAGGTGGTGTCAACAAGAAGTACTGCAGTACCTGGCCACAGGTGGCGCTTGTGAGTACACCCCCCTCTTGTATAGCGATCGCTGGCGTATCCCTTCCGTAGAATTCTGTCGGGCAACGGAGTTGACAGCTACATGATTATCGGGTAAGATTAATATTGAAAAATAACTTTTGAAATGTTTCCGAGATAACAGAACCAAGATGAAGAGCTCTAGAATAAATTATTCAACAGTTTGAACATGATATTTTGAGCAATATATATTTTGTGAAGTAACTCACCCTATCTACCTTATAATGTTCCAAATTTCAAAGATCGATTATTTACTGAACAGACTCAGGAATATCATAAGATTTAAGGCCACACTGTAAACTATCACTATCTTAAAAGATTCTTGAAGCAGATAACCACTTCTCAAGATGTTTGCATTCATGAAAAAAAGATAAAATCTATATAATAGTGAGGAAAAGTCAAGAATTTCATTACAACCAAAACCTATAGAAAAGCTATAGGTTACATATGATACTCAATATAAAACTTTTTATATAAGTGACTTATTTTACAAAGTTGATGCTCATCACCATGTATTAACTGAACACACACTTTTGGTAGCATTATCTGCAGATCAATAATTCTTTTATAAACTATATCATTCATTAATTAATGATTAAGTGCCTGTTGCCACTTATGCCCTCCACAGCTCCCAGTGAATACCAATATCATATATTTGCAACAAGAATATCATAAAGCATAGCATGCGAGCAATTTATTTTCAATATTAATGAAGCATTTGCAAATGTGAATTAGCACAGCAGTGCTGGCATTCAGTAACAAAACCTTGAATGTACTTTAGCATAAACTTGATTCTGCACTTATTGGTATAACAGGAGTGAAAATACAGACTCAAGCTATAAATCAGGTTAAATTCTATAATATACATATAAATAATCAAGTGCTTGTGTATATACTGTAATGTAAATGTGTATCTAAATGTAATAATTCTATCATACTCACTTGTTGCTGTTAACAGGGGGCATGAGGAATTACTAAAACAAAATAGGTGCTACCTAACTCAGTAAAATACAATATTTGTTTTACTACCTTTACTATAATCTATCGATTACATTTGATGAGGCAAGAAAGCCATATACACTAATTTCTTAAAAAGTTAGCCAGCCACATACAGCCACGTATACAGTAGCCTTCCTGAACCTACATTTAAAACAGATGCAATATATCTAATGTTATAAATAAAAAAATCCACTTGGTTAAAAAAAAACAAAAATTAGAAATGTACAATATAGTTCAAACAAAAATTATAGTTAAAATACTACATTACCTTAATTACAGTAAAGCCTTACCTTAAATCAACTAAAGGAAGAAAGTCCACATATATCATCTGCCGAAGACTCGGTAAACTGAAGACTGATATATGACCAGTTGCCACATAACATACTAAACAAACACTATCTGTAAAGGGGAATAAAAACTTTAGATCATCATTGTTGATGAAAGTAGATTCTTTACTATCACTTGTACCAAATAGATATTCTAACTTTTTAGGCTTGTTATGTTTGATACTGTGTACAGCAAATAATTACAAATAAAATTGTCATAGGTAGGTTAACCAAACCAACGGGCTTGTTCTAAAATGGTTTCTTTCTCTAATGACATGAGTAAACTTTATTCAATTGTCTGAAGTTCTTTAAAAAATTGATACCTTATAGAAGACAGAATTCCAATTTTGAAAAAAATCCTCTTAAAATAAGGGTCACCTTATACAAAACACAAACTTCAACATGCTGAGGCTTAGTGTCACTGATAAAGAGCTACTATGAATACACCTATACAATACTATATCACTTAATATTTCCTGCCATTCATCACTTGGCTAACCTAGGTCAGCATACGATAACAATTTTTCACATAAGAAATAAGAGGAAATTCTCTCAATGCATTCCACATGTCCATGCAGTCAGCCCTACATGATTGCAAGGGTTACGTAACAAAGATACTCGTGAAAAGTAAAAGACTGCATAATATCTGTGCCCTTGGGTCAATGAACTCTAGCTCCCCTAATCTACTGCCACTGCCTACGTGCAGTCGCTTAACACCACAAATTACGTGTTACACTGTTTTCACATAGTCCATTAATCATACTGTAGGTTTTACTACAGTAATTGTATAATAAAGTACAGTACTGTAAAACATCGTACAACATTTAATTTCAAATTTTTCCTTCTTTTGTTTTTTTCTATTTCTATTATTTACACATCTTTATCATTCATTTCAGTCTATGTTTATTCCTTATACCATTCCTTATTAAGTATTATCCTTATTTCCTTTTTATCAACATTTTTTACAATAGTCTGTGTGTGTTCATTCTATTCAATGCAGATTTCGTATAAACAAACTTACTGCATCAAGCATGGATATTTTTTCTGTATCCGAGAGCTTTAGTATCTCAAGCTCTACTGACAATCATCTGGTCAGGCTACTTTATTTTTACAAGTTTACATCAATTTGTTTGTTCTATAAAGAAAGGTTATTCTTCTCTCTCTCTTATCTTTCTTATTTGTTAATGGATTAGTTCAAACGTTTTTTAAAAGAAATCTCTTTAAACCTCAGAAAAGGAAATGTGTTCCGCTATATTTCTAATTACTTTTTAATTTGTGAAAAATACTGCGGTCACCAGCAGTCACAAATAAAAATGGTTTGATGGCTTTGGCGGAGGTAAGGGAAATTTAATTTTGTGTTTGACTGTGGTGATTCATAATAAGAAATAAAAAGTGAAAGTTTAATATAATTGAATGCAATTTATGCCATCATGTGATGGTAATTCTAAAAGCTTTCTTTTAAAAAAAGAAAATTTTCGTTAAATAAGGAAGTCACCAATCATTTAAAATTCAATATAAATTCAATTTTTTTTATTTTTCGTCGTAAAAATAAAAAATTTTCTATTAGAAAATTATTCAAGCATACAAGAGAGAGAGAGAGAGAGAGAGAGAGAGAGAGAGAGAGAGAGAGAGAGAGAGAGAGAGAGAGAGAGAGAGAGAGAGAGAGAGACTTATTTTTTAACTCATTTACCATGTTACTGTTAACTACATCTGCTGGAAGTCTATTCCAAGCATTTGATATTTTGTATGTAAAGAAATTGCCACATTGAGTGGCGTTATATCTTTTCAATTCCAGTTTGTATCCATTACCTCTGGAATGATTTGTGCTAAGCGTGAATAGATTGTTGTAATCTACATTTGATATTCCTTTAAGAAGTTTGAATGCCTCTATCAACTGTCCCCCCTTAGTCGTTGAGTTTGTAGATCAAAGAAGTTCAAACGTTTCATCCTCAGTTTATATCCAAATTGCCTTAGTGTTGGAACTAGTTTGGTGACCCTAGATTGTACTGCTTCCAGGCTATCTATATCCTTCTGAATACTTTGAGCCCAGTAATCTAGATGGGGTCCTACTAGTGATGTGTACAGCTATAGTACAATGTCTTCGTTTTTGTATTTGAATTGCCTCTTTATGAGAGAGAGAGAGAGAGAGAGAGAGAGAGAGAGAGAGAGAGAGAGAGAGAGAGAGAGAGAGAAAGAGAGAGAGAGAGAGAGAGTGTGTATTCGTGATTATGATGAGAACGGAATATGCAATGGAAGATGAAATATCCTTGGAAGGAGAAAGGATTAATGAGGTGGAATCATTTAAATACTTAGGAACTATGGTCTCTAACATAGGATCTTTAGAATTTGAGTTTAATGAAAGATTTAAAAAAATAAATCATACAATGGGTAGGTTAAGTAAAATTTGGAAATCAAATCACCTGAAATTACATATAAAAATCAGGATATATATCAGTATAGTAAGATTGGTGTTACTGTATGGACATGAGTCGTGGTATGACAATGAAACTAATCAACAGATTTTGTAGATTTGAGATCAAGGCCCACTGAAGAGCAATAGGAGTTAAATGACAGGAAAGGATTAGAAATGAAAGTATAAGTGAGATTACTCGAGTACCATATGTGGATGAGATCATGGTGAAGGGGGAGATGGTCTGGGGATGCTCTTAACGTTTCCAAAGAGAGATTAGTTAACCAAACTTTTATCTGGGCTCTCCACAAGGCACTAGAAGAGTTGGAAGACCCAGGCCTACATGGCTGAGGAGTATGAAGAGTGAAGTAAGAGATGGTGAATGGAGAAGTACTGATTTAAAAGCTCAAGATAGAGACGGCTGGTGAAATCTGAGGCCGTTTGCATCAATAGGCGTAGGAGGAGATGATGATGATAAAATATTACTTAAACACTGTATGTATTAAGCTCTTTAAAATTAAAATTTCTATGTGAAGGGTTTATCACCGAATATTTACATATGTTAGCTATAGTTATGAATATTTGTTTGTTTTCATTCCCGTTTTACCACTATAATTATCAATACTATTGTTAATGCTATACTGGATAGTATCATGTTATTAGCAATGATTTTTATGTAAATCTGATTATTGATGATTGATTACAAAATACTAAATGCTGTATGGTGATTAATGACATGTGTCAACCTTCTTACATTGACATTTCACAGCGTAACGAACTAAGAAATGAAGAGAGAGAGAAACTAAAATTGCATTAAAAAGGTGACTAGATTTTCTATATACAGTAATACATTAATAAGTGATAATATATTGTTAGAAAAAAATTGAGCATTGTATAGCAAAGACACAATAAATTTTATTTTTATGTAACTATATTTACATTATGCTTTTTTTTTTATATCAAAATGTTTATGTTTTTTAATTTTTACCTTATATCATGCAAAAGAACAAAAATTGTCCTTTCAAATAGTATATGAAACATGACAATGCCAACTGTTGGCAAACACGAAACAAGCATAGAAATATTTATATATATAGTATCAATCTTGTATTTTTATATTAATTTTGAATCATGTTTTGAATGTTAGTTTCAGTAAATATAGGTTTACTAATAATATTTAGTTTATATATCCTTCCAGTTCAAGAGTCAAATTTGTAAAGATATAGAAAAGGGAAAGATTGTGTTGAAAAGACTTTTGTCCATAAGGAAGATTCAAGGGTGTGAGGTTTGCCTGTACAACCTGCCACAATGTATTTCATTCTGATTAAAGCAAGTGGTAGAAGCAGAATAATTAACTTTATTAGGGTGTTTTTTCCAACATCTGGCAGGTCTAAATTAATTATGTACATTCTTCAACAAAAGTGGGAAGGCAGTTAACACCTATGTAAGGCAATTGTTTGTATTGATAAATTGAATCTTTCTTGCCCTGTCTATGAAACATTGTTCACAGGATTGAAAACAGTGCTACTAGTTTCATCATGTTATATTTGACACTACTGATAAAATTCTAAGTACTGTACAGTATATCACCAACTTTAATCTTCAGAATCTAAAGTTACAAGAGTGCATAACTCTAAAAAATAATCTAATAAAACTTACCTTTTATTTGAATAATTTCTCCTTTTACCACAAATGAAACTTCTGTGATTATTTGTTTATACACACAATTCTGGGATGGCAATGCAACAACTCTTGCAACTTTTTCGGAGGCAATAACAATAAACTGTCTGTCACCCCATGTTTGTTCTCCTGAGTTTGTGGGAGACATTCTGTTATCAACTAAAGATTTTGTGGGTGTTCCTGGAAAAAGTATTTGATCTAAGAACATGTTAACCATGGATGGAAATTCACATAAGCAATAATCCTTTAAAGTTTTAATTACAATAGATGACACAATATGGCATTTATGTAGCGATATGTCTGTAGCAGTCTGATAGGTGTGCTATAAATAATTAAAAAAAACTTTATATTTGAAAAAAAAATATGAAGTTGCATAACAAAAATTAATCAATCACGTGTGTCCTCATTCATGCCTTGAATGTCCCTGGGCAAACATATTTGGTCTTCCAGACAGAAAGAGATGCTATCACGCCTGTACACCATGGACCCATAAGTAGGTCACTAGCTACTATCCTCACAATTCCTGTAAACTGGAAGTAAATCTGCAAAATAAGACTGTGATATTGACAGGAAGCTGGCACTGACAAAACCTGTTAAGTATTTGTACAAGTTCATAAAGTTATAATTTCTTAAAAAAAATAAAGGAGAGGAAATAGAAAGGTGGGTGATTATGTATAAAAGATCTAAAAAAATGAATATGGTACTCATGAACATGGATTTTTATGAATAAAGACTCAAAAATTATCAAGCAAAAAAACTGTGGAGATTCCCAAAGGGCAGTTTGGATAATACTACAAACAATGAAATGTGAGGAAAGTCATTCATACCATCCAATAGGTTCATTGTACATGTGACTAGCACACTTTTCCTGTTTGGAAAACGTAAGCCTGTGGTTACAGGGACATTCATCAAGAGCAAACATCAGGGCGGAATACCACCCAAGATTTTGCTCTTAATTAAGGCTTCAGCACACAAAAATTACCTGAACAACTCTAGAGCTATGAGAGAATATAAAATCCCACATTTCTCACAAGGACCTTGTAAAATGACAATACTGTATAAATAAAAAAACTAGCATACAAATTATATCAGTACTATACTTACTTTCTAATTTTTTCTCTTTATTAGCATCTCTCCAAGACTCATATTGATAAGGTATCAGAGCTCCATTGCAGTCTAAGAAAGACATGGCCAAAACAGATCCTTTCAACCGAAATATAGTACCTGAAATAAAAACATAACTAGTTGAATTCCTTAAAATATTTTTACATTACATACAAATTAGCCCAAAAGAGCATAAACCAAGGGAATTAGAATATAAACCAAAGGAATTAGAATATAAAAGTTTCAAATTCTCTTAACTCCGGGCTTTACTCATGAAGCATTAATTTTTGACAAAATGTATTAAATTCGAACCAAAAAATTTCAGGACATTGAATGGTCATTTATTCCTCATTTATTTCACCACTATAAAGCTTTGTCATAGCTAGATGTTTAAACACAATTAGAGGGGAGGGAAGAGAAATACTTATAAAAAAAATTGTTAGTTTTATAAAATTTGATTAAAAAATTGTCAAATTATTATATAAAATAATTACTACCTCAAGTAGCCAAACTACTACAGGTGGAAAGGCAAACAGTAAATACTGGCTCATCAATGCCAGGATGGAAAATATATAAAACAGAAAGGAGATATGCTATGAAAAAAGTTAAGGCTTTCTTTTTCAAAATACCAGCCACATAAACTTATTCCTGGTATAAGGTAACTTTAAGGAAGAAAGTTTAGTAAGATGTGAATTAGCTTATGGAAAATGTGTCCAAACCAGTTACTAAAAAAAAAAAAAAAAAAACTGGAAAAATCCCAAGCATAAGAAATGGACATGCAAATGGAAAAGACTATGTCCTCATGGGGATGTAAAATTAAGGGAGGCAGGCCTAATAACTATTCTCATTGATCAAAACATTAAAAACAGGTTCAAAGATTCTAGACTAACATGTCTTAATTAAATTCTCTGGCAATTAGAAAAGACACATGTACCTAGGTCATACAGTGGGAACAATATACTCTTCCCTCTTGAGTCTGTTTTGTTTTGTAAAATACCATGTGTGAATAAAGTTTGAAATTAGTAATGCACGACCGATTCATCCTCTTTAATGCCAAAATAAGCAGTGGCTCACCATATATTCATCATTTATACCAACCTCTCATAGCATGAAGAGAAAATTTAATTGTCATGTATGATTCTTTTCATTATAATTCTGGACAAGTTTAACAACAGGGCTCTAATACTAGGAAGTTTTACATACTCACCACTTGGAACAACTGTAGCTGGTGTTGATAATCTTGTCTCTAAGGGAGGTATAGTAACCATAACTTGAATAACTGAACCTAAACTTGTACCAACCCATAACGTTGGTGCCATCTGAGAGTCTGGAAATATATGAACATGGAAAAAATTAAAAACTGAATTAAATCAAATTGAATTTCAAAAGCTAGCAGAAGTAAATCATTTAACAACGTATTAACATAATATTGACCGACGACCCACAGAAGTTATAAATAGTAAGGGGAACATTTCCACTACTCGTCATCAACCCTAAAAAGTAAAATTTATTACTGTACTGCAGCTACATAATTTTTGCTAGTCATTCAATGATTATTTATTAAAATAAGTGGGGAGTAGAAAACGTAGCAGCACTGAACAATACATGTTCATTGACATTATTGATTCTGAACATTCAAGTATGTGACTTAACCGAAGCTAATCTAAGGCCCTTTCTGATGAAATAAAACAATATCCTCCTTAAGGTTTTCATCTCAAGATTACCAGTCTCATTGATCTGCTATAGTAAAAGAATTCATTCTCAAATACCTGGAAAAGGGTACTTAAATTCTTAAATGCTCACTCAGTTGGGTCAAATATTTTTTTTTTTTATTTATTAACAGCTATCTTATAGCAAAATGCAATTCCCTAAAACTTCCAGAATAGACAAAGTCTGTAGTGTTACCAAAATTTCTTTAAAAGATTTGTTTTGAGGAGTTCTTTTGTGATAGTTTAAATTATACATTTATGCATTATACATACAGTAGAAGTTTTACTGCATGCTAAATTACATTCACCATACTGTAAACGGCAATTGAACGGTGGGATATTCATTAAATATTAAAGGATCATGTGTGCATGAAAAATTTTTACAGAGAAAAATGAATTGCACTTTAAATTCTTTTTAAATTACAAATGTAATAATTTTATTTTTTAAATTGTTATTACTAGGTTAATTTTTCCATCACGTTTGTCATTCCATAAGAATATTGGGTTTTGTTTTTGCTTGAAAATCACATGACCAGTTATATCTAACCTAGTTCTAACAGACTTAAGTTCTGGCTGCTTTATTCATCATTATTTCCTCTAATACCATAACAAGCAAGGATCAACCACTTTAATTCAACTTGAAGAATTAATATTTATTCTGATGTACATAAGGGTTTCTGGAGCAGATGATGGTTTTTATAGAGCAAAGGGAGGCCATTAGACATATTTCAAGGGAAACAGATGAGCTGGTAAGTTACATAAAGGCAGAGCATCTTAGATGGGCTTTGGGTTAGGAGTTGTCTCTAATGTTTCTGAGAACTTTGGAACTTTTCTTGGTGGGTGTAGTGTATGAAAATAAGGGGTCTCAGTTTGTCGTGGATCTCAAAACCTCCTCCTAGTCACATTTTCATGAGACCAGGACCCAGGAACTCAAATCCTTTGTAAACAAGATGCTGGAAAAAGTTGTAGATATCAAAGGCGACTCCTAGCCTCAACTTTCATCAGACCAGGACCCTGGAGCTCAAAGTCTTTGTAAGCAAGATGCTGGAAAACGAGGCATAGAAAGGTGTAGGTTTCTGAAATTCCAGGGTAGACTATTCAGCATACCAAAGAAAGACTCCCCAGAGAGAAGAGTAATCCTCGACTTGTCTCGCCTCAACGAACACATCAGGTGGGATTCATTCAAAATGATGACCATCCTGCATGTGTGCCAATTAACTATTCTGAGGGGCTTGGACCAGTAATATTAATCTTAAAGTTGCTTGCTGGCACATCCCTATTACTCACCACTTTCACCTTACCAGTGGATTTGGCTCAGGGGTTCAAAGCAATGCCATTTGGTATCAATATTGCCCGAAGAGTGTTTACAAAGCAAGCAAATGTAGTGGTCAAACTCCTGCAGTGGCAGGGTGATCAAATCATAGCCAATTTAAAAGAATTATGCCTCTAATCCACAAATTAAGTATTGCATGTTCTTCAGGACCTAGGTTTCCTGATCAAATTTTCAAAAGACTAATTTCAAGAAAGATATTTGAGTGGCTATATCTTCAATGGAATAAGGTTAAAGTCACACTAGGCCTAACAAAAGCATCTCAGCAAAGAATTCTAAGCAAGGTCATATTCTTTTCTTTCAACCTGCTTCTCCAGCAGGCAGCAACTGAATTAGATTTTGATCCTCCTCCAGTTTGCACCAATAGTTGACCCGCTGTTAAGGACCAGGTTGAAGAATCTCAATTGGGTGTAGAGAAGGGTAGATGTGAAGGGGTTTAAAGACCTTAAGGCTCAGTTGCCTGATCATTACACAAGAATTCTCAAGCCATGGATGAAATCAAAGGACATTTCTTTGTCGGTCCCATTGGTTCCCAGATTACCATAATGCTTCATACAGATGCATTCCACTCAGGTTTGAGAGGTCATCCACTTTGCAGCATTTCAGAAAAATGTTTTGGAACTAATGGTGGTGTTGTTGATGTTGGAGAGACTCGGTACAAGAACAAACTCCCATGTTGACGAGGCTCAGTACAAGAATAAACTTCCATATAAAGATATTTATATGCAACCAAGTAGCTGTCTGTTTCCTCAAGAGGGAGGGGGTTCCTTCTCAAGAATTCTCTATGCAATGACTCTTATCCATTATGAACTTAGGTCTGGAGAGAAATGTGCTCCTTTCGCCATTCCATTTGTTGAATTCACAAAACTGTTTTTGATGAAGGAAAAACCTATTATTTGGGCAGTGCTGTGCAGTCTCCAGAACCCTCCATCCCCACTAGCCTCGCAGAGGGGAGTATGGTAATTTTTTTTCATTTGGTTATTCCTGGATGGTGGTTGGGTGCTAATTGATGCACTTGTATCCTGGCAGTCAACTGGGATGATGGTTCCTCTCTATGAGGCCTATAATGTCATAATGACGTCACACTCATAGCACATGAATTTCAGCAACTGGAGTGCTGTATCGAGTTCTAAAGTGCCTGAACTCAAAGGTCTCCCTTATACACACTAAGTCCATGCTTTGCATGTTGATACACTGGCCCTAGAGCAGGGAAATCAATATTTCTTTGGTATTCATGTTTTATTGGAATTCCTGTTCTAGCCTTTCACATTAAGGTCTTTGGAGACTGCAGGAAAGTCTTTGGAGACCACAAAGCACCTCCCCAAATATATGTTTTTCCTTTTCCAAATCCCTTTTTGAATATCTAACCTTTTTTTGAAGACTAGTGGAGTATAGAAGGGTTTCCAAGTTTGTATCATCCTTTGTGTGTGTAACGATTAAGGAAAAGCTAAGTTCCTCATGGTGGTCAGTCCTTGAGGTGCAATCTTTTAGGGTAGGCTTTGGGAGAATATGATGATTTTGTCTCTTTTGCCTTCCTTCAGAACGAATGATTTTTGGTTCAAGATACTAGGAGTACACCCACATCTATTCTATTTTTTCTAGAAATCTTTCTTTGGAGAGAATTTTACAGGCAGCTCAATAGCGTACCTTGTTGTTGTTCGCTGAACAATATTTTAAATCCTGATTTTCTTACCAAGATTGTTGGCTTTTACGCCCTATAGCGGCTGCTGTCAGTGTGAACTAGGGATCTCATAAGCCTTGTTAGAACAACAATAATGGTTAATTTAATCATATTTATAAAAAAAGTATAACTTTACGGTAATTGAACAAGTTGTGCACAGAACTTGAAAAAGAGAAATTGAGAAACTTGTAAACCTTACCATTTTTTTTTGTATATGAGTCAGCAAAGGCCAGACACTGTATTGCTTCACTACTAATGTTTTCAAGGCTGCTAATACTGGATGATCGGGATCGACTAAATGAGCCATCTAGCTTGTCTGTTGTTTAGCAAGGTAAACCGAGAGGAAGAAAAATTTGATATTAGTTACGTGACATTGATTAATTCAATTTTATACTGTAAACAGATGTCTACGAAACTGAAAAATATTACTGTAATTAATATATCCTACTTGAGTTACAGAATTAAAATGAGAGCAAAATTAATTATGCAAAGAATTTAGCTTAATGTCTGTAGCTAATTCATATAAGTAACCATAGCAAATTCTGTAAAGCAAATTCCATTCATTTAACTTAGTACTAAAAGAAAGCTTTTATAACTCTCCAAAGAATTGCATAACAAAACACCTTAGCAACATCTAGCCATATCTCTCACAAAAATCAAGGCCTTATTTCAGCCATATTTTAAGCATCAAGCCCTGTTTTACCAACACTACACAACAGCAAAAGCGACAACAGTATAATTACATCCATGCTACTATACTCAATTCAAATTGCATGCAGACTTATTACAGTACCTCCTAAATATACAATTATAGCCAAGTGTCATAGCAACCCCCTTCATTAAAGGTAACAAATGCCATGCCAATAATTCATAGCTTTACAAAACATCTCACCCGTTTAGTGTTCTTTTTGGTATTGCAATATGCAATTCTAATTACTGTACTGAACATTTTACTGGAAACTGCATAATTACTTCATACTCCTAGAACTGCTGTATAAACCACTGATTTTTACATAAATTTCAATGTATTTACTGCCATATGAGTTTGATAACAATTAACTAGGAGGCTAATCAGCCAACAATAAATTATAGTCATACTGTATCACCTATCGTGATCTACATTTCAATGTGATGCACATAACCAGAAATAACATAAAACTCCTGTCAATATCTTTGCAACTAATAGAACTCAAGATAACATGAAATAATCCAAATACAGAAGCCAAAATCTCCAGTTCATATAGAGATCAGTGGTACAGTGATGCATTAACATCTTTTCAATACAATATTCACATTTATTTCATACCTTTGTGGATAATCATCCTAATAAAATCAATCTTCCTCCCTTTTAAATATAATGCTGATATAATTTTGCTAACTTATTTATGGAAAATACATTTGTCATTCAAAGAAATTAATTCTTTACAGTCAAACTTGACAAGTAAAAAATAAATTGAACATGCTTGTATTACTATCATATCTTTTTACCAGTTATTACATCAAAATAACATGCTTCCATTGATGTCATACAGTATTAAACTCAGGAAATTTCAAGACAATCATGATACAAAATGACAAAAAATAAGGGAATTAGCAAGACTTCAATATGGATTTATCTAAAAACTACCAAAATATAGGTTGCAAGTTCGTGGTAACTGACATCAAGTACTAGACATCAATGAACAATTAAAAAGGCAATCTCCACATAAAGCAGTACTTGGCTCCTTTACCCATCACCATATATGATAATTTCACCAAATTTATAATAAATAAAAAATTTAACAGACTGTAAACTTGTAACTTGTTTTCACATGAAATGCAACACACTCAGTACTTCGCAACAATTGGACATTAAGTCTTCACTATTCACCATAAAAATTGCACTGGTTTATCAATTACAAACAACCTCTACCATGTTTTGTCTAATGCATTATATGTAACATTTTTATTGTCTTTGATTCATAAATGAACCAAAAATATGTTTATGAAAATATGAACTGTAGTTAATTAGCATTGAATCATAAAAGTCACTACTGTACAGATGATTTATTATTCAAGTTATTCACAGAAGTATTTCTGCTTTCCAACAGTGTTACCAGAAAATGAGAACAGTATCTTGGTTAAGGAAAATATTCATCCTAAAAAACCATGAATTTATAGAACTTGTAACAAAAGTCAGCATTCCAAGATTCACAGTAATAACTTTGGTGCATATTACCAGAGCTTACTAAAAATAAAATTCTCGAGGATTCTTTTAGGATTTTTTTTCCTGGAACTCTTTCAATTTAATTAGTATCTTTGAAAAAACACTGCGATTATTTTTTTCAAATCAACACTTTATGATGATTTTACATTCATCATAAAACTATATACAGTAATGTATGTAATTCAACAAAAATACATTTTTGCTACTAATTATAAAACTTATTTTCTTGATTCTTTTCTTCAATAACATTGTATGTTACTACGTTACTTGATATACTGTATGTCACAGAGTGATTCTCTTGTCGCTTCAAATCCTGTAATACTGAAATTATGAATACAGAACAGTACCAAAAACTGTTGATAAATTTTCTGCTCAAATTTTAGTCAATACTAATGTTACAGTATCTTGCCCAGAAAAAGAACCACAACTCCTTGATATGACAATTGAGACAGCCTAATATTCAGTATTGACTAATGGATGAAACGTCAACTTGACCCAAACTACTTTGGACCATTAGTTTATTTGGAATTGATTTCTAAAAGAGGAAAAGTTTACTGATTTTTGTATTTTTGGCTCTCTCTACCTTCTTAGGTTTTCAACCTTGGAGAAATGTTCCTCTGCCTTATTGGTTTCCTACATAGAAAGAAAAACTCATTATCATGTAAATTTTGTCTAAGTATCAAACATCCTGTGAAAGATCTAACTAAAATATTTTTCCAGCACACCAAAGTAGAATCTAAATAATTCACAGTATAGGATCCATATTTTTCCACCCTTGCTGCTAAAAGTTAATGTGACAGTGTTTGTATTATTTGCGACTCATGTTTTCCTGATTTTGTTGTTTTCCTATGCAGTTTAAATAAATGAGGGTCTGATTTTACCAGTTTAATTTTAATAGAAAAAATAAAAAAATAATACAACTCTTCACTTTATTTCTATTATAGCTATCTTAAAGGAGTGGCTTGGAGAATCTTGCTTCTAATATAAACACTAGACACTGAAAAAAAGTTCCTAGTTGAATAGCCATTTTTTTAGGCATCATTCAAGGTCTCAACCTCACCTATGATTTACATCTGCTGCAATAAATGCCGTTCGATTATCTGGTTTGTTCATAAAAATTCAAATAACAAAACAGGCATTACATAACTAAATAGATAGCTCAGTAAGGCCAAAAACTCTCATTTATTACTTTCATGAGTCAGATATTTTGGGTACATTTAATTTTCGTTACTAATTTTCAGTATACTTTAGATGCTATAAAAAAAAAAAAGACTGTCGCTCTTAATATAGAATTGTAACAATACTCATTCAACGATTAACCTGTGGACAAATTATGTTCCTTAAAATCAATTAAAACATTCGGTTTCATGAGTTAATTAGAAAATCTAGTAATTCAACTATTTTTTTCTTCAAATATTCACTACAATACTGAAATTTTTACAAATGATAGTATATATATATATATATATATATATATATATATATATATATATATATATATATATATATATACACACATACATATATATATATATATATATATATATATATATATATATATATATATATATATATATATATATATATATATATATATATATATATATATATATATATATATATATATATATATATATATATATATATATATATATGGACTACATCTGGATTTTGGCATAATTGATCAAGGATAAGTGCAGACAAAATTAATTATCATTAATTCATTTCAAAACTTTCATGCACAATGTTATAACCTATGAATTATAAAAAAAAAAATATGTGTAGTATGAATACAGTACACTATGCACATAAACACAAATTTCTACTGTACATATTCGAAGTTAAGAAAACTGCCCCCAAAACTTTTATTTCCCTTAAATAGCTTTCCATTTATAAAACTTTAGTTTTTCACAATTCCTAACCCTGCCAGTATTAAGTATTTATAGTTTCTTGCTTAAAAATTTCTGAAAGACAAGCATCAGTATAAAGGTAGTTCGTTTTATTTTCTTGTCTTCAATAACGCAATGAACTTTGCCACAAAATAATGGATTTATACATGAAATATGAGAGAGGAAATGTCGTATGCTTTTACAATAAAATCCAGCATCAATTCTAATAATATTGTATTCAGGCAGATCCAGCAAAAAAAAAAAAAAAAAAAAAAAAAAAAAATGGTAAATGAATGCTTTAAATCTTTAGAAAACTAGGAAAATATCTAAAATAGAACATTTACTATTTTGTAAAAAGAAAAATATATGGAACAAATGATCAAAATATACAAAAAGCAGAATTTTCATCATAAAATCATTTCTATACTTCAAATCATAAGCTACTCTTTCAGAAGTACAAACTTTGCCACTTTCAAATACATAAAAAAAAAGTATAAACATATCTCTATGTCATCTTTGCTCTTCCTGGACCAGCTAATACAGGACCAACATACCATGTTCCCTATAGGTCATCCCATGAACTGGGTCACTCAGCTATCTGTAACTCTTATATCAGTTAATCTAAGTTTTGAGAACTAAATACTAAAATTATCACCACCAATTAAGTGGAGGAGGAAAACGAGTACCTATTATGATTCAAACATAAATAATAGATTTTACAATAAAAATACTGTTTATTTCCATGAATCTTACCTTTGAATAATAAAATGGCTAAATTGAAAGATTTCCTTCCAAACAACCGCAAGTTGAACCCGGTCAAAAAACATTATATTGATAAAAACTATTATTTTGATCCTTGTTACAAAACATGAACTTCTCAATCTTAGAAAAATAAATACCCTCCCCTCCAGATACCACCCATCACAGGATTTCTGCACTAGACCGTAAGGATGAACTTGTCTGGCCATTGGTCTAGATTTGCCTTCCTCGTAATTTCATACCATCTATATTATTTGAGGCCTTTGATTAACTGTTGTCTCTTTTCCATAGGTTTGGGTTCTGGCTTTACTCCACAGGTACCCTTCAGTTTTATTTACTAAATGATTAGTGCAGGATTAAGTTGTCTTCTTATGCTGTTCTAATGAGTAATTATATTAGGCTACGCATATCTGTCTATATTTAATAGATGCTGCTAATAATGCAAAAGACTTTTTTTTTTGTAACGATTACCAATTTAGAGCTCGGCCAAGTAGAAATTAGTTTTTTAAAATATGGAAATTACCTCATTATTTTCTAGCCTGGTGAATCCTTTAAGAATTTAACTACAGCCTTTCCACTTTGCTTACTTCTAACAGTAACCTTTTCCCTTGCAATAGGAAAGTGACTTTTTTCAGCAGTTGAAGTACTGTAGTAGCGCCTATGTTAACAACACTATGGAAAACTCAAGTCTATATTAGACCAATGCTCACTGCTATTCTAACCATGATGTAACCTTTTAGTTGCCACTGAAGCTTTAAATTATTTATATAATATTGGTCATTTCTGTTGTACAGGAACCATATGATATTTTATGCCATTAATATACAAACAAAGTGGTTTTCATGAGATGCTACTTCAAAGAGTGAAGGGATATTAAAATCCAGGCTACCAGTTCTGTCTTCCATTTTTGAATCCAGTGATTGCAAAGAACAGACTGGAACATAGAAATGCAAGGGTTTCTAGACAGAAGGACCTGAACTATTTTGCAAGTGTGAGGCTTATGTAGAGGTGATTGATTCAGTCAGACATTCTCACCATCAGAACCCTAACTGACTGGTGTACTTAAATTGCTTGGCAAAACTTGAGGAGTTAGCGTAGGGCTTGAAACAGGACAGGTTAGACTAGAATCACTGCTTTAACTCAAAAATTCATTGGTCTACTTAAAAATACAAAAAACAGAGCAAAAGAGGTAGAGCTTATGAAGCTCATTCCAGCATGAGACACAAAGAGAATGGAAGCACATGATCTCCCACCAATAACTCCCTGGGACAATTCTATCGGCAATTATTAAAAAATCCAGAAGACATCTATCATCACTAATAACCAAAAACACAAAAGCAAAGAGGATGCAGTTATTGCCATTAATTCTCAGATTATCTCAATAGTGTACCAAGAGCATAAGTGTACTGAAAGGAAAGAAAACAAGAAATGTTTTGTTTTAGGGTAAAAGTCAGTATAAAACCAAGCTTTGAGAGTGAAGCATTATCATCAGAAGAGTTTCATAAAAGTAATTCACTGTATCATGTTCTTAAAATCTTGCTTTTCCTATTGACAAAGAAATTGTGAAGACTAAGAGGTGGGGGAGGGGCTGTTTGAGCTTCTAGGCCTACTCCCCTGGGTTAAGAGCTTCTACTCAGGCTTCCACAGAGGAGAGGATAAATAAATGCTTTCCTTTTGTTAAATTTCAAGGTCGCTGCATTTCAAATATACAAGTGCTGTAACCTGGAGGTAAGATTCATGAAATTTAAGAATATTACACATCCTGATACAATACCAGTGATGTGGTCATAACTCAGACCTACAAGATCGTATGACTTCCTCTCATATTTATATCACACCATACAGGATAGACAGCAGATAACCTCACCTCACCTAGTTACATTTCATATTGATAAAAAATCTTTAAATGTAAAATTTGGTTTAAAAATAATTGACTTTAAACAGCCATCCTTGATCTGAGGTAAAGATGATGAACTGTCTCAAATGTATACAAGGATACTTAATCTCATGATTAAGGCCCCCTACAAAAATAGTGTCCTCAGCTTAAAAACAAGAACATAATAATAAGGTAAAGTGAAAATTTCTACTTGATAACTAGATAACAATAACCTTGTGAAAATGGAAATCAACATATCTCTCTATGTTAATTACCCTTGTGCGGTTAAGAAACATTTTAAAGTAAAAATTAAGCGTGTATGTTTTACATTAATTTTATCAGCTTCTACCGTACATGCTTGGCCTAATCAAGATGCTTTCAGGTCAAAGAAGTATGTAATGGAACGTGAGAATTGAGCCTTGCATGAAATTATTAAACCTATGGTAACCCAAATGCAGTAAGGTGCAGTAACCTCTTTTGATGCTCATTCTCCAAAGATAGTTTAAACAATGGGTAAATTGTCAATAGTTTGGGGAAAATGCAAATATCTCCACTAATACTAGAAGCATTAGTTATTACAACTATACATAAAGTTTGAGAAGATAATGAAAAAATTCATTGCTAACCAATATATAATCCGTATTCCCTAAACCTCACAGTTTAAATAAGAGCTCCTCTTCATATATCAAACTGATATATGAAAAAGATATTGATAGAGAAATTTATGCCATTTGACATTCTCTACAATATTATTATTTGTTGCTGATACATAAACTAATTCCAAATACTAATATCTGAATGACAGCCATGATAATAGTAATGGTAATGATAAAGCTTCATAAAGCATAATCATGTTTTACTTTTCTTGCCCCATCGGACAGCTACGTAACCCCATATGCAGACTCAAAAGTGAACAGTCATTTAACACTGTTATTTACAAGATAATCAATGTGGTCATATTACCTAAGATGACAGAACAAATACTTTTCAATAATAATACATTGCACTCAAAGTAGGCATTTAAGAGCATCAGATTGTGTATTCCAATTAGAAACCAGAAACAATACTCTTCTAATTCAGGTGCATCTCATCTAACATATATACTGCAAAACAAATTCATTTGAACGATTGCATTACATACATTAACTCATAGTTATGTGATGGTTCATACGTTAGATACTGTGTGATCTTACCATTTGGCAAAAGAGGAGAGGTACAAAACTGCTCCTGTTAGAAATAAATGCCCAAATTCAAGCCTACCTCCACTGGATACTGAAACGGGTAAAGAGTCAGTTGCCATGAAAGACCATATGAAATACAATTTTCTGACTTGGTGCTTGTCTACTTGTATCTGGAGTTACTTCAACTGCTAAAAATGATAAGCACTGTTACATGATGTTTGACAGCACTATGCTGTAAATAAGACTGTTCCAGACTGAATTGAAGACAGCATTTTTTAAATTATACATGTTATGTCTTCAATCTTGAACACATACTCTCACTACTTTGCATAAAACATGAGCTAGTATAGCATCATTAAATATTAAAATATATTCAAATGTTTCTTAATTGGTGTCAAATATGCTTTAATTTCAAGTTAAAACAGAAGATAATCTGCATAAAAATTCCCCAAGTACAGTACTAGAATTCTTGCAAGAAAGAATATTCCATTTTTAATAATGTACTAACTGCATAGTACTCCATGAAACCACAATGAAAAAAATACCATACCCAGCAATAAAATCCTAAATCAGTACGGCCCAACTAAGATGTTCAATTTGAACTTGAATATATATTCTTAGTAGATTTCAATAGTGTAAAATTTTGTACCTCTATCGGCCAAAAGGCTCAAAGATTCAAAATTTGCATTTATAATTTGATACATTAAAGTGATAGGCCATTCTGAACCATATCCATAAATATTTTATTTTTAATCTATAATTCTAACACCATACTTTTGTGAAATCATATTATTGCTCAATTTATGTAAATAATTTGGAAATAGTAAATGAAATGGAAATGATCAATGCATCCTATAAAGTCAATAATTCAGCTGTAGTTTATCAAGATTTAACATTTTTGCTAATAATGTAGAGTACCGTAAACTTATTCAAAAGATAAGAAAAAAAAAAACGTGGACTTATTACCCAAAATCAGTCATATATATTGTAATTCAATTCTTTAAAGTGAAAACCTTAAATTAGCTATAAATCACTACTTTTCACCCACACATAAAAACTTATTTCGAAAGGATATTGGAATTAAGGGAAACAATATAAGGATTGGTCCAAAACTAAATACTAGCATTACACTTTGAATCATCAAGAATGAAAAACAGACATTAAAAAAGCTATAATGCTGGCTAAAAGAATTATGATAGTATATTCCCAATACAGCCAAGCTGAAGTTGTATTGAACATGTAAGGTATAATAAATATTAAACAAGCTAAAATTGCTGAAAATCTGCAGCTTAAGAACTATTAGACAAAACTTCTTACATTACAGAAAACAAAGTTACCATAAATAGACTAGCCATTCAAAGAAAGCATAATACATAGGCATGTTTTAATAAATTAGGAATCTCTCATAAACTGAGGTCCACATAGTTTCAATCATAAACGTATGCATCAGGATATCTTAACCTTGAATTTGTCATAAAAAAAAACATTATTGTATCAACTTCATATCCTTCACTTCCATATCCTTTAATACTCATATCTTTTATATGGAAATGTTTTTAGAATTTTATTCTTATATTAAAAGCAATTAATTACAGACCCCTATTTTCATGCCTAGAATTCCAAAGCCATCATCTTAGAATCCACTATGCATGCATTAGTTCTAATCTTATCATGCCTACACACACCGCACATTCTCTTGTGAACCAAGGATGGAAAAGTAAGGCCTTTTGGAAAGGAGGGCACATTGTATATAAATAAATTGGTTTCTATGGAAAGAAAACATAATTTATATCATATATTATTTCTATAAACTCCTATGTTGTTCATATTGCTTCTCTCTTGAAGCTCAGTTTTGTCGACATTTACCCAAAACTAAAATAAATTACAGTTTTCTTCCTTTTCAATACAGTTATGCCTCTAGTATTGTAATGAGACAATCTAACTGTTAATGGTAATAACCAATGTCTTTCAGTCTCTGTATTGACTTGGGCTTGATGACAGTCACTAATTACATATTGCTCAAATTATAAGTTTTATATTGTATCTAGAGAAGTCTTCAGGACTTGAAAGTGTTTTTCCTATGTAAGGATGCTAACACATCTAGCAGGGAAGCCCATTAAAAATTGATGAATACTAATAAAATTGGTAGTAAGTAAAGTTAATAAAGAATACTCCCCCTTGATTACCCACAAATAGCATTTCTTTGGTAAACCAACTCGCATAACAGGTTTTTGTTTAGGAGGTGCAGTGACGGGGTCAGGAATATAACTAAGCTTTTAGAAGATGAGCACACGGAAACCTTTGCGATTAAATCTAGGAATTGATTTGCAGTTTTAGAGACTTCAAGAGATGAAGAACAGACAATTAATCAAGAATGGTGTGATATTAAGAACATGAATCAGTCAGCTGGTAGTGAAAATTTAGGACATACAGTTACAAGGAGAAAACCATGAATATCAAATGATACTTGGGATACTATAAAAAGGAGACAAAGACAGAAATTGATTGTTGAAAGTTTTTGAGGAAGTAACAAAAATTACAAGGTAGAGCATGCTAAGTATTCCAGTATTGATAGTGAAGTCAAAAGAAAAACCAGGAATGACTGGGAGAATATTTAGACAGAAAAGCAGATGAGGTTGAAAAAGCTATGAATTCAGGAGTGGCTATGGTGTAAGAAGAGGAAGCATATACCCATCAAAAAGAGAGATGGATCTGTTGTACCAACAGAAGATGAAGAAAGGTAACGTTGGATGGAACACTTTAGTGAGGACCTGAATAAGAGATATGAAGGGAATAATTTGATTGATATACCTGAAGCTGAGGAAGATATTGATGTGCCCATGAATGAATTCAATGTACAGTATTTGAAGTTGAAGCTGTAATTAAAAAAATCAAGAGATGGAAAGCCCCTGGATACAATAAAATAACTGCTGAGATGACATTGGCCGAAAATGAAGCGACTTCTAGAATACTTACAAGATTATTTTGTAAAATGGGGAGTAAAGAGGCAAAACCTGATGAATGGGAGCTGGGAGTATTGGTGAAAATGACAAAAAGTAGATTTTACTGATTGTAAATACACACCACACTTTCGCCAGTAGTCTTGAAAATATATAGTATGTTCATTCTAAACAGACTAGAAAGAAAGATTGATGAAAAGCTAAGAGATGAGCAAGTAGGATTCTGAAAAGGTAAAAGTTGTACAGACCAAATTTTCATTTTAAGACATGTAGTACAGCAACATGTAAATTATAGGAATCCACTTTTGATGGCATTTGTGGACTACGAAAAAGCCTTTGATAGTGTGCACCAGCCAATTGTGTGGAGATTCCAGAGTTATTATGGAGTTCCTCTTAAATATATAAATTTGATTAAGTCTGTTTATGGGCATAGCAAGTGCAAAGTTAATTTTAGTTGTCTTATCAAATTAATTTCCAGTGAACAGTGGAGAATTCCATGGGAATGTGTTATCACCTATGTTGTTTATCCTCCTCATGAATTCTGTAATGCATATAACAGTTGAGGATGGTGGAGAAGGATTGGACTGGATTGATATCAGGAAATTAGCTGACCTAGAGTATGCTGATGACGCTGTCCTTATTAGCAGAATACCAAATACCAAAGGATTTGCAAATTTTGCTTACCAGAATGCATGAAATATCACATGAGGTTGGGCTCAAGATAAATAGAAGAAAGACAGATGATGAGAACGAAATATGCAATAGAAGATGACATATCATTGGAAGGATAAAGGATTAATGAGGTGGAGTCATTTAAATATTTAGGAACTATAATCTCTAATACAGGATCTTTATAAGTTGGGGTTAATGAAAGATTGGAAAAAAGGAAAATCAGACAATGGCTGGGTTAAGTAAAATTTGGAAATCAAATCACCTAAAATTACATATAAAAATCAGACTATACATCAGTTTAGTGAGATCGGTGTTCCTATGTGGACATGAGTCATGGTATAACGATGAAACAATATCCAACAGACTTTGAAGATTTGAGAACAAAGCACTCAGAACAATATTGGGAGTTAAATGGCAGGACGGGATTAGAAATGAAACTATAAGAGAGATTACTAGAGTGCCATATGTGGATGAGATCATGGTGAGGGGTGGAAGGAGATGGTTTAGGCATGCTCTTCACACTCCCCAAAGAGAGATTATATTAGTTCACCAAACTTTCAACTGGCCTACACAAGGCACTAGAATAGTTGGAAGACCCAGGTCTACATGGCTGAGGACTATTAAAGTGAAGTACATGATGAATGGAGAAGTATTGATTTAATCAAAATAGAGACGACTGGTGAAACCTAACCGAGGCCCTTTGCATCAATAGACATAGGAGGAGAGGATGATTATGATGAAAAGAAATAAAAAACAAAAAAAAATTCTGACCATCTGGTTTTCACGTATTTGTTGTTCCCAGTCGACGTTGACACTAACAAAGAAATTACAACAGGTGCAACATACTGTTGTTGGTAAAAGCAGTTAGTAATAGCAAGAAAATAAAATGGGTAATTTTTTTAATTTTCAAGGGGTAACATCGACTTAATCAAGCTTCCAGAGACGAAATCAATATGAACATCAGGGTAGTTTATAGAAATAAAAGGGGTGGGTAAAAGATCGGTAACTTGGGCAAATTTAGCTAAAGCAAGAGGAATCTGACTGGGATAGCAGTTCTGATGACTGCTACCCCAAAATGAGAATGGCAATCTGGGGTAATTTTCTGTACTTCAAATACTGAAGCATACACACATGACATTTTTCAATAATTAATGTTAGGTGTTATTCATTAATATTGTATATATAATTCCATTTAAGGCAAATATGGATGCATAAAATTATTAGTTTACTAACGTCCAACAGGCAAATGTTAATCCTAATTTTAACATAAAATTCAGATGCTGTTTGAACCTAAAACATATGTTGTGGCATTGAGTGTAACTAGGAAGTTATGCACTGTAAATCAAAACTTGAAAACCTGCAACTCAAAAAAAATTTGACTCAAACATTTCATAGACAGTTTTTATCCTATCTTTTACTGAATCTTCCAAAAACTAATATGACTGCTGAAATGATTTAGATAATACTGTTTAGGTAAATGGAATAAATTCAACATTAAAAATTTGTTATTTATAAATATTCTAAAATAACACTGAAATTTAAACTTTCTAGTTTATTCAAGAATTTCCGTAAAGAAAGTCAGATAAAAATATAGACAAAATTAACATTTGATGGCTAGTATCAAGTGCAAAGATTTGCAAGCATATTTTAGTTTCTTTTGTGACTTTTTAATCAGGGAAGTTGGCCAATTTAGGAGGGCTGATATTTTTTGAAATTTCAATGCCTGGTGCAAATGCTTAATTTCTTTTTATCAATAAAATTAATGCAAGAACCTAATCCAGATCTCATAACAGAAACAAATCTATAAAACCCTTAGGTTTTTGGAATAAAATTTGTTGCATGTTTAATCTTGCCATATACCTTCAAAATGTGAGAATGAAGTGGCAAATTTGAACCCTGCCAGGTATACCAAAAAGTTATATTTTGTCATTCAGATACATCTAGGGTTTATCATCTTACATGAAATTACACAAGTAGAGATGCTTCTAACTTGCTATTCCATGCAAAGAGAGACCTAAATATCACATGAACCCACTTTATATTATCAATTCTGACTAATCAGTTGTGGTATGATTCACAGCATAAGCTTGTAGTTTGTTCCAAAATGAGTCTTTTTTTTATATGGGAATGACCACAGAACCTGGTTCAAACTTTCTTATATCCAGTTTCCATTTACTGGATTTAATCTGGTTACTTCTTTAGGTATATAGAGGCCTGCAAGTTTTTATTTACACCTTTGAGAATAAAATGTTTATATCAAATGATTCCTTGATCTTTGCCTTCATAGAATGTTAATCGAGACATTTTAGTCTCGTCTGGTATCTAAAGTGTTTGAATGAAGGTAGTTAGTTTGACTGCTCTTGCCTGTACAGCTTGTCCTTCCTCTGGGATAGCAATTAGAATTGGACAGTATACTGTAAGAGTTGGGTCTTACTGGAGGAAGAGGTTCCATTAGTCAATATTGATGGTAATTTTCCAACTAAAGTTACAAATATTAACCATGACAAACAAAAGCAATACCAAACTAAAATCAATTATTTTTATGAACATTTCTGAAACTAATGTGCTATTAAGAGCTTCCACTTAAATAAAATTAATAAAATTCCTATGCCATAACGTATGTAAAATCACTAGTAGTAGTGGAGGAGCTTAAGATGTGACTGGGTTATCTTCCAAACTTTTGCTAGATTCATAAAGAAAAATGTTATCTGATAATCTTTCATTAGGTCTTAGGACCCTGATATTCTAATTTCATTTTCAATTTTTATCAGTATTATTAACAAGTGTCCTAGTTAGAACAGACAACAATTTACTCGTATTCAATGAACAAAATTTGAATGGTTAGGTAACCTCACAACATTTAACTTCATTGAATATACACTAAGTGTCTATTTCACAGGGTTAAAGGTGGATATCCCCTAAAACTATTCATCTATGATGCATTTGCCAGAAATATCTTGTAATCAGAGATTTCAGAAAAAATTATACAATTATGGTTTTCAGATTTTTTAATTTTTGTTTATCAAAAGCTCCTACTAAGAGAATAAATGGAGTTTTAATACAGAAAAATTTACTATTTCTATACTCATCTAATGTTTATATTGCTGATAAGGAACAGTTAAAGAGGATTTAGTAAATGTCACTTCAGTATGGACGACATTGCTAGGGACCATGGCTTTTATAGAGAAGTTCATTCCAATGGGAAGCCTAAAGATGAGTTTTCAAATATCACCTAAATTGAAACAGGATATTCGATCTAGAAAATTTCTATTCCACTGATAAAGGCCCAACTTCAATTGTTGAGTTAGTGGGACAATCCTTGTTGGTTATCTAAGGGCGTTTCCTTGGATGTGAGGAGTCCAGACATCTCTCTCTTTGCGGATCCTTCACAGTTAAGATGAGTTGCAACTCTTGGTTTTCTCTATCTGTTAGGGAAGTGGAAGATTAAAAAATCAACTCTTCATATCAAATGCCCATACCTTCTAATGTTGTTCAAAGCTCTACAGGCTCAGGAATCACTGGTGATAGGAATTATTATTATTGAGGAGATTTACCAGCCCAACTAGAGATAGGAAAAGGCATGGCAGCATTAGCTTATGTCCAGAAACAGGGGAACCAGGTCGGAATCACTATACTAGATTGGAGAAGTTCTATTGGAATGGACATATTTGAAAGGCTTTGTTCTTCTCCCTTGGGTTACCCACGAGAAATCGAACATCTTAGCTAATCAGTTAAGCAGGGTAAACCAGATTCTTCCAAAGAAATGTTACTGCATCAGTCAAGTGTGTCTAAAAATTTGGAATTGCTGGGGATGACCAAATATGGACATGTTGCAACATCTCTAAACAAAAACATAAGTGTACTGCTCACCAGTTCTAAGTTCTTTAGCATGGAAAGTGGAAGCCCTGTTACAGGACTAGTCAAGTCTGGAACTGTACAATTTCCCTCCATTTTTCATGAATTGAGCTGTGATAAACAAGTTCAGTGTCTACGAAAAGCAGGATGACTCTAGTGGCTCCCTTTTGGCCTCAAAGACAGTGGATTACAGATCTGTGGCTTATGTTGTCAGAATATCTGAGAAGATGGCCATATAAAACCAATCTTCTCAGACAATCACTTTTGAGAGCGATGCATCCAACAGCTGCTGATGATTAACCAAGTAATCCTAGGGCCTTCCAAAAAACCCATGCCCTGCTCACCAGGATAGTAAGGTTGGGTTTTTTCAGTGAAATCTAGAAAGTTACATTCATGGCTTGCAATTGATACCAACAACAATTAACCACATGGAGACTGTCCATCCTATTCTCCAAGATAAAGGATTTTTGAAAAAGGAAGGTAGCATTACGTCAGAGAATAGATTTCTTTGTCCTGTGAGAACTGTTAAGAGTTATCTGGTTACGGCTCATCTTGTCTCTGCCTTCACGTACACCAAATAGTCTGGCCTATTCTTTCCCCATTCTCCTCTGTCCCCATACACCTGACAACACTAAGATTACCAAACAGTTCTTCTTCACACAAGGGGTTAACTACTGTACTGTAATTATTTAGAGGCTACTTTCCTCTAGTTTTGGGTAGTGCCATAGCCTCTGTACCATGGCCTTTCACTGTCTTGGATTAAAGTTCTCTTGCTTGAGGGTACACTTGAGCACAATGTTCTATCTTATTTCTCTTCCTCTTTTTTTTTTATAGCATATATATGAAAGATCTAATTTAAAGTTGATACTGTTTTTTTAAAATATACATTAATTGTTTATTACTTCACTTGTAGTTTATTTATTTCCTTGTTTCCTTTCTTCATTGGGTTATTTTTCCCTGTCGGAGCCATTTGGATTATGGCATCTTGCTTTGGGGTCTGTTGTTGCTGCAAATGGCGGAGTGGAAGCAGATGTACATCACAGAGTGAATGAAGGATGCAAAGTATTGGGGGCAGTGAAGGGAGTGGTAAAGAATAGAGGTTTAGGCATGAATGTAAAGAGAGTTCTGTATGAGAAAGTGATTCTGTGATATATGGATCGGAGTTGTGGGGAATAAAAGTTACGGAGAGACAGAAATTGAATGTGTTTGAGATGAAGTGTCTGAGGAGTATGGCTGGTGTATTTCAAGTAGATAGGGTTAGGAACGAAGTAGTAAGGGTGAGAACAGTTGCAAGAAATGATTTAGCAGCTAGAGGGGATATAAATGTGTTGAGGTGTATGGACATGTTGAGAGAATGAAAAATGACTATCTGCTAAAGAGGGTGATGAATGCAAGAGTTGATGTGAGAAGTGCAAGAGGAAGGCCAAGGTTTGGGTGGATGAATGGAGTGAAGAAAGCTTTGAGTGATAGGAGGAAAGATATGAGAGAGGTAAGAGAGCGTGCTAGAAATAAGAATGAATGGCAAACGATTAGGATGCAGTTCCAATACGCCCTGTTGCTTCCTCCGGTTGCCTTGGATGGCCGCGGAGGTAGTAGCAGTTGGGGATTCAGCGTTATGAAGCTTCATCTGAGGTGGATAACAGGGGAGGGTGGGCTGTGGCACCCTACAGTACCAGCTGAACTCGATTGTGAGTTCCTCGTCAAGCTGGGAGGAGCGTAGAGAGGAAAGGTCCCCTCATTTCATTTGTTTGATGTCGGCTACCCCAAAAATTGGGGAAGTGCCTTGGTATAAAGTGATAATAATAATAATAATAATAACAATAATAATAATAATAATAATAATTTGGACAAGACTACAGCCATTAGAGGTGAGGTTCCTAAATTGTTGAGTGGGGTTAAGATTTCAAATACTCCTTTGTCCAAAAATATTTTGTGCTTTCTTGTTAAAAGTTTAGTCACAGAGAGGCTCACAAGGAATTGGATCTGAGACAGACGAAAGTCTTGAAGGTTAGGGTTCATGATATTGAATATTGAAAATGTAACTACTACTTTAATTTCTTAAAGAATCTCCAATCTTACTTAGCAGCATACCAAATCAGTATTGGCTAAGCACTATCTGAAAAGAAACCTGGTTTTCTCATCCAAATTGCTGGGCTTTAGGTGCTATTGTAGCTGCAGCCTACCCCGGGTTCTGCAACCTTGATAGGGATTTGGCGAACCCTTTAGGTCTACCTACTGAGGCATAAGCAGTCACTGCTTGGCCCTCCCTGGTTCTAGCTTGATGAAGAGGGGGTTTGGGTGCATATCATATGTATATAATATAAGGTCAACCTCTGAGGCATTGTCCTGTCTCTAGAGCATTGCCCTGTCCCTTGTCTTTGCAATTCATGAGGGACCTTTAAACCTTTAAATATGAATTTTCTGTTCTGTATCTCCAATTAGATATAGAATTAATTTTTTCTTTGAAATACATGGTTTTGGGTAATATACAGTGTATGAAAAGTGTATAGTTTGATAGTGGGGTTGTATTTGGGGACACAACCTTTTGAGGCTACATTTATTACAGACTTAATTTACTGATGTTTTTTTATCATGGTACTAAACTAAGAGGGAAGTTCAAGTATATTTCTTTGGGACTACACATCCTATCTCTTTCCTTCACTAACCCACTTCCATTAGATTTTACGAGTCCCTATGAACATCAGGAGAGTTTCATAGAAATAAAAGGAATTCTAATAATAAAATTTATTATATGTATTTCTATACTTGTCCGATGCTCATATACTGTACAGGCCCACTCTCCTCCATACTGACTAGAGACTGAAAAGACAAAGCATCTGTAGTGAACCTAAAACTAGGTTATTGCCATTAACTATGAGATTGGCTCAATACTGTACTAAAGGCCTAGGCCTATTGAAAGGATATAAAATGGTTAATTTTCAGTTTTAAGGTAAATGTTGATATAAACCAAGCCTCAAGGGTAGAGAAGCATTATGAACACCAGGCAAGTATAGAAATATTTTTTTTTTTTTAAATGAAAATTTTTTTGTTTAAATTATTTATAACTGTTGCCGATTTGCTTCTTTAAGTGCATCTTCGTTTCCTTTACTGCTAACGCAAGCAAGGCTTACACATATTTTAAATTCTACATAAGCTTCATGTAACTTTTAAAAGGAATTTTTAATCTGATGGAGAATAAAATTACTGAGGCTGTAATTTTTAAGTGCTTCTACAGCACTTCTAGAATAGCTAGATATTGCAAAAAGTTGTGAAGGTGTATCTTTACCAATTTTCTGCTGAGAAAACAGATGCTGTATTACAAAATTAAAACTGATTTTTCTAATCTGGAAATAGTGTATAGCAGGATCTTCCACACTAGCACAATATTTGGACATATTTGTAATAATAATTATACCTATTATTTCCTCAAGTCTTTGCTCTTGCCTATGTATAACAGGGAGTACAATATATTCTGACAGTACATTGCAACAAATTCACAAATTAAAAAAAAATAGTTAAAAATAATTACAGTGTACTTATGCCTACAAAATTATCATCAATAAAATTCCCTGGACTAATCCTAGATTATACTTGGTACCGCCATAACACTCTGTACTAAATCCATGTCTTAGTATAATCTTTGTTATGTGTAAAATTCTTTTAAGCACGTTTAACATTTAAAATTCCATCATAACTCCTGAGACAAGATTCAAAACAAGAAAGCAAGCAATACAGGCTGAAGTGGTTAACCTCACCTTCTGGTCAAACTGCAGTATACTTCTTTCAAATAAGTTAACAGCAAAACAGTTAATGCCAACTCACCTTCAGGGCTTTGGGAGTCCTGAAAAAAAATATGACCTCCTTCAACATGGATAAGAAAATATATGAAGCCATAAAAATGGCAAGTTCAAGTCTGAGGGAGGGTTAAGGAAGTACCACTGCTCAAGTCAATGGTCCTTCATATGATACAAGAGACAGAATCAATAAGCGCTGGTGTAGATAAGTAAACACCCAATACACTGACATTCCTATTTAGTTAATAATAGTACTGTAGGTAGTTTGTCAGTAAAGGCCCTTATATGCAGTCAATCATGATTATAAAATCTTGGATTGTGCAAGATATCCTTTGTGAGAGGATAAGTGATTTTTTTTTCTCACAAGCAATTAGGTTACATCCAACAACGTTTGATGTTTTAGGTTCCATCGTAGTGGTTACACAATCATTAGTAATTGTTAATGATGACAATTGAGCAAACAACACAAGAGTTTTGTTTGATAATGAACACAAGAAACAGATAAGTTCAGGAGAAATTTCCAACATAAATGTAAGAAGCATATTTTACTCCAAATTTATCAGGTAGTTATTGGAAATAAACGTAAGTGTCACTCGGTTCTTAATTTGATCCTTCAAATAATATTAATTTTCTTCTGTGAGAGGCATAATCATTTCCAGCAAAGTGGTAAAATTTTTCTTTCCATATGTAATGAAAATTCTTGTAGTCTGCAGAAGAGATAACCAACTGGCTAGGTTTTAATGTGTGAATTTTTTATGGTACTCTATCTTAGTTCTTTTCTTCCTTTCTAAACATATTGTTTAAAGATTGAATAAAGACTGTACATGTCTTCTCTTTACTTAACTTTACTGTTAAAGCTATTCTGGACAACTTGTATCTACATGTTGCACTAACTGTGTGTTGCCAAACCAATGATTACACAATCACAACTGACTGTTGGAGGGCCTTCAAAAAAAGAAAATATTTGAGATATAAAACCAGTGAACATCCCCTTCAAAGAAAATTACATGTAAATAAAATATATATGGTACAAACATGCCAATTACATCTTTTTAATATTGATGGTTAAGAGAAATAAATTAATATTTTAAAAAATATAGTACCATATATCAAACACCTGAGAAAAAACCTACTTAAAGAATAATTAAGAGCTACTACCATTATTAAATAACACCTCATACTCCATATCAAAAGTAAGTACAGTACAGCAGAAACAACAAATACATACTACCGTTTAACTAATAATAATGCACAACCAGAGAGCAGTCAGTTTGTTTTAGAAAACATACCAGCTTTGTGAAAAACCCAGTTAGAAGATAGAAAAGTCAGTAACAACGATCATTTGTTTTGAAACACTAGCCTAGAATCAAAGGTGATAATGATAATTCTTAATCCTAATAAACACTGTGGAAGGTAGGAGTAGGAGTCAATACAAACTATTTTTGGTATCAGCGCACCTCGAGAAAGTACTTATAACTATTCTAGGTGGTATCTCCCTTATATTTCAATATAAAAATCTTGGGTATATAATCTTTTAAGACCTGCAATGTAGTCTGACTTTAGTCACAGAACCTTTAAATATCAACTGTCCAATGTAACCAGCCCCCCTACATTTCTTGTCTCAAATAAAAAGCCAGTTAATTATGCTCTAAGGGTAAAGATGTTAATGGATAGGTTAGTTTTGTTATGGGGAATTAAATTTGACAGTGATGATTAAGCTTTCTTTGAAAGAATGTGTACATAGGTACTGTTTTAAGAGTCTTTAATAAAGAATAGGAAAATGAAAAGACACGTGGTAAAAGTAAAAAACGCAAAATTCAGCAACATTTTCACCTACAGTTACTTAACCAAAGGTTGCATATAATGCTTTGGTAAATCCTATCCAATTCAAAGAAACTCCATGAAAAAGAAACATCTAGGTACCTTTGATTTTCTTACTCCTTTGAGAAACCAACTGATGCCTTCCAATTCCATTCACTTTGTATAAAAAGTCTACTATCACTTCTATCTCATCCAATGTCTAGGAACAAAAAATTGCAATTGCCTCCATTGTAGTTATAAAGGCTACTCGAAATTTGAGTAAAATATAAATACAATTCCTTAAAGTGACCAATGAACATAAATACCTAGGCAACCATCCATTAAATATCAGACAAATTACAAGGTCCTCTTTCTTTATATAAATTTGAAGTTAAGGTTATAAATGAAGGAACTAAACCTTTTAAACTGCTGACAATGTCAAATATTTTGAAGTCATATCAGAGTTTTTTGAGAGTTCCTGATGGCTTGAAGGTTTAATACTCCCTCTAGTCTCTATTTTTTCATCAATTAAGCTTGGTAAATCTCAAGCTAAGGTTAAAATATAAAATAAGAACAACAGTACTTCAATACAGAAAGTCCTAATAAGAATGACGAGGTTTTGTGGCAAAAACATATCATACGATTCAACAATGAATCGGAAAAAAATTCTTTCAAGCACTAAAGATGACATTTTTAACAACCAAGTTGATCAATAGATAGGAATGAACAATATATTATGAGCTGGCATGCTATTTTGCCCACATATTCAGTGATATGAAATTTTCTGCAATATAAATTGCATCATAACATTTAGTTTGTCATGAATTATTAGAAATTCTATGCAAGACAGAAACTTGACCTGTAACACTAAACAAGACAAAAGGTTACTTGTCTATTTATGAGAAAGG
This sequence comes from Palaemon carinicauda, assembly GCF_036898095.1. NCBI lineage: Eukaryota > Metazoa > Arthropoda > Malacostraca > Decapoda > Palaemonidae > Palaemon > Palaemon carinicauda. The sequence goes on along the minus strand of NC_090728.1, from coordinate 164,184,938 downwards.
AGAACAATATGCTGACCAGCACTGTATGGGTGTAGAGATAAACCAGCTTTGAACAATGTAGCACTCAAACATAAGATAGCAGGTTAAATCTGTATAAATCAAATATCAAAAGGAATTTAATCGTTAACAAAATAATTTTACGATTTAAAATACTGTAAGTTCAACTAACCTTAAATAAGCAAGAAACCTTGTATTGGCTAAAAGGAAATGAGGGACTGTTGCTTCTTGATAAAACACAAAATAGACATACTGTACAGTAGTAGGAAACTATTATGAAAATAAAAGTGATTCCATAAATTGTAAATTACTCTACATGATATTCAAATACAATTTTGAAATACAAAAGGAAATGAAAAAGATTTATGCACACTAACATAAAAAATGCTTGAATATAACAAATATCTGGAACTAGTGAATAAAGATGGGAGAGCAGAACCTCTAATATTAAAGTATACTGTACCCAATAATCTAAATCCTAGCAACTGAAGAAAATCATCAAATACCCATAGAAATTCATTGCAATATAAATGATTATTAATAATAATTACATTTAATATAAGGAAATCAGAACAATTTAGTTTTTATAAGGATGATCCCATGAAACCTGTTTTGAAGCATACCAAGATAATTGATAATAGTAGGTCTTATGTAAGATTGGTATAGTATTCCTTGAAGGTTTGAGTGATACCACCCTAGAGGGATAAGAGATGCTTTCCTATGGTGCCTTGCTGATCTGTCTACACCAAGTAATATCTAACTTGGATTATTAGATAATGGCATTCAGTACCAGCACTACTGAGTAGCAAAGAATATCAAAATAACTCACCTTCCCAACATTAACGACGAGACCAAGTGCTTTTGATTATAAAACGAATTTTTCCCAACTCTTAATTTTGCGTCTGAGTTCTTACGACTAACTTATAGCTTCACATACGAAGTAATATTACAATCCTTGTTTACCCAATTCTTAAAAAATTTGCAGTGTTTACATATTCTATTAATAACATGAATGAATAACTTTTCTGCTTCAAGAATTTTAAGATCGCACGTGCTTTCAAATGCCGCCAACAACACAAAAAATTTTAAATGTGAATGGTACTGACCATAAATCTTACAATCACATAAGAAATGTGGCAAAAACCAATGTAGAAATACACCATTACCATAAAACCAAAGCTGTGAAAGCTTCTAGATTTTCTAAGGAACGATCACAAATACATTTCTCCTTTAAAATTTTAAAATGACAACACAGCTTATTTCAAGATTACTCTTAAATTACTTTTACGATTACAGAAGGGAGTCGACAAGATGTCTATCAACTTTTTCAGATTTATATTGGGGTTTCCCAAAGTACTTGCTGTAGCCCCAAAGAACATGGGAATTTTTTTCAAAAATAATTGTACACTATAGTAAGTAAATCTATACATACTAAATAAAGAAACAATATCAAAGAAACCAACAAATGGTTAATAGTTATCATCAGCATAGAGTTCAATATCACTAATCTTCGAACATAGAGCTTATAAGGTCAGCATCTAAATACAGGTATTTTATGTCTTGCTCTGATGACATCCTCTCTCATCTCACAATCTTCCAAAAGGTTCCACAAAGTAACATTACCCAAATTTTGATACTTCCTATCCTGTAACTGACACCAGCAAAAGTACAGTAGATTGTGTAAATAAATGAAGTAAATTTTTTCTTATTTCACGTTTTGTGGCTCTGCTTACTCATACTTTAGCAACAGATTTCATATATTTGATCTTACTATAAGCATTCATACCACATTTAAAAAATACCTTTGTTCATATATTCTCCTGAAAGCTGACATCTACAAATCAAACTAAAGTAATAAAACAATGGAAAAAAAAAGCCAAGTACCACTGATAGGTTGCCTAACAATACAGTTAAGGTAACAAAAAAAAGCTACTATTTTTAGACAGAGTACCAAATTAAACACAAAACTATACCATAAAAATCTGCATGATCATGGAAACCATAATTATGCATAAAAGTTTGTACTGCTAGGAACCACTAAATTTAGCCTATCAATAACATACGCCCATCTATTTTTTCTATTCCTTGCTCCTTATTACTTCCCTGATAAATTTCATTGTTTTGATACTAATTTTGCAATTTACTTTACTATATTTTCTTTTAAGTCAATTTATGACACCCATTTCTCTCTGTGAATCTGTGAATAAGTTTGGCAGTAAGAACAACCTTTCCAATGAATAAAATTGAGATTGAACATAGCCATTTTCTAATAATATCATCCAAAACTAAAAATACCCCCCAAAAATATGATAATTGATTTCTTTTTCATAGCTTATTCTTTACTTCTTTTTCATTTCCAAACTGGTTGCTTTACCTGTTGTTGCCCTTGGTCCCACAACATTCTGCTTTTCCAACAAGGATTGCAACTTGTCATATCATAAATAATAATATTATCATTATCATAATAATATCAATGATAACAATAATAAAACTAATAATAATAATAACAGAACAGTTGCTTGGTAAAATTGTTGTCTTTGGTGACATTCTATTCGGCTAACTAAAAACTTTACTGTATACGTACATTACTAAATTTTGTAAGAATACTTTTATATACTATTGCAAACTTATGAAAATCAACACTTTACTGTACTGTATACAAAATGGGCAAAAATTCTACTGGAAATTCTTTATATTCTGTAACTTGGATACCTGAGCCCTTTACTAATCTTCAACTACTATAATACTCCCTATTTGTCAGTAATTTCATATAAAGCAACGGTTTGAATTTACTAGAAATAAAACAGAAAACTATTAACCTATTACCTTAGAAATGAAATAATTAAAAAAAACAGAATTCTAATACAGTACTACAATTTATTTCTATACTCACCTGGCATTCATATTGCTTCTTCTCCAGAACTTACTTTAATTGACAAATTTTCACATTCTCTTTCCCTTTAGTAAACACATGCCCTTAGTAAAGGAAGGAACATTCTAGCGGTAAGAGGTAACCAACACACCAGTCTCTTTGTCTCTTCAGTTTCCATGACAAAATTATCCCTATCCTCTTGATACCACGAAGCAGTGGGGAGGAGAGTAGGCATGGACATGAACATCAGGTAAGTGAAGAAATAAGAAATAAGGTAACCGACACACCAGAATCTTTGCCTCCTTAGTTTCTAAGACAAAATTATCCCTAGCCTCTTGAAACCATAAGGCAGTGGGGAGGAGGATGGGCATGTATATAAACATCAAGTGAGTATAAAATAAGAAACTTTATTCTTAAAATTCTGTTTATTTCTATGCATCCCCTGATGTTCATATTGCTGACTTCCACACACTATTGGAAGTGGGATGCCAGTGAAGGAAAGAGATAGGATAGATTTAATTTAAAGCAATATACCAGTGTTAAGAGTTGCTAACCTGGTCTAGATTAGTTTTAACAAACCAACTGAAAATACAGATTGAAATATGGACTCGAGATTATTTACTAAAGCTACTAAAAATACCGGACTTTAGTTAGTATCCAAATGATAGTTCTTGATCTAAGTGATACTTTTGATTGATACCAAATTGATTTTAAAAAGAAAATTCCATATATTCATAGATAATAGTTATAAATTAACTGAAAACAAAATGAATTAGACCACATCTCTGTAGTCACTATGGGGACTAGAGCCTAGAAATCTTCATAAGAAAACCAGGATATTCAAAGATAATGTTTAGCAAAAAACAACTTGGTATGCCAAACAGCTGCAATTAGAACTCTTTCCAAATAGAGGTTTCTATAAAATGTAAGGGAAGTAATTGCACTACTAATATCATGCATCTTTTCTTTCAAACCTTTTATTAGATTTGGATCGAATTCTTTGTGAACTGTTGTGACCAAATTTCCAACTATGACTGATACTATATTTTTGGTTATAGGGTGATTAAGGAACCGAATCCCTGCAAAATAATTAAGGACATTGCCTCTTATACCTGAATTTGTGTCCAAACAACAATGCTCTTATAGGACAAAGAAACCTGCTTTTTGCTGAATTATTTTAATCAATGTTCAGACAGGATGTGAAAAATTTGACGCAAAAATTTTTTTGCCGCGTCATCAGCTATCCTTGGTCCTTGCTTGGCTGGAGAGGGGGGGAGACGTGCATTGATCATACGTATACATGGTCTGTCTCTAAGGCATTGTCCTGCTTGATAGGGCAGTGTCACTGTCCCTTGCCTCTGCCTTTCATAAGTGGCCTTTAAACCGGACAAAGTCCTCTTGTACTCCCCCACAAGGTTACTTTGACAGACAGAGTTGGTAGTACACTACTGTGTTTAGCTGAAGCTAATGCCAACCCAGCCAAGGCCGGTCACAAGACTAGTAAATGGGAAGGGTTGAGCGTGGGGTTAACACCCCCACCTCGGAAAACCTTTGTCGTCATGGAAACTCACGATAGGATTGAATCAGACTGATATAACGTTGACAACTCCTCGCAAAAAAGTGGACCCCTCAAATGGAAGACTCCTTTAAAGATTGGTACATGGAACGTTAGAAGTTTATAAAGCAGATATGCTAAAAGCCTGATAGAAGAATTGAGTAAATACGATTTGGATATTGCAGTACTACAGGAGGTGAGGTGGACTGAACATGGAGAATGTGCAATCGATAAACAATGTATACTGTATAGTGGATGACAAGATGGCAGACATGAACAAGGAGTTGGATTCTTTTTAACAGAGAAAGTTAGGAAGTCTCTTATTAGTTTTCATCCCATAAATGAAAGACTGGCAACAATTAGAATTAATTGTAAGTGGTTTGGAGTGACAGTTATTGGAAGCTATGCCTCTACAGAAGACAGTGAAGACCAAGATAAAGATCTGTTCTATGAAAAATTACAAGAAGTCATTAATGATATCCCAAAACATGATATGATAGCGCTTACTGGAGACTTCAATGCAAAGGTTTGGCAGAGAGACAGATGCATATGCACCTGCCATAGGAAGAGAAAGCCTACATGAACATTCAAGTGACAATGGAACACAACTGGTTTCCTTTGCGATCACCAATAATCTGATAATTGGTGAAACTCTCTTCCCCCACAAAGATATCAATAAGCATACATGGAAGTCACCAGACAATAGAACCTTCAACCAAATTGACCATGTTCTTTTCATCAGAAAACACCGCAGGTCACTACAAGACGTCAGAAGTCTACAAGGAGCAGACTGTGACACTGATCATTATTTCGCAAGGGCAAAATTTAAAGCAAAACTGTGCACAAGAAAATCAGAATAAGTAGAAAAAAGAAATAGGTATGATGTACAAAAGCTGAAAGAAGTGGCAGTAAAGGACAATTTTCAAATAAAACTCACTAACCAATTTCAAATGCTTGAGATGTTAGACAATGATGCAGACGCAGAAAATGTACATACAAAATGGCAAGCAATTGAAGAAACAGTTAAGGAGGCAGCAGAGGATGAAGTTGGATATATACAAGGAAGAAGAAATGCCCACTGGTATGATAATGAATGCAGGGAGGTGGTGGAGAGGAGGAAACAAGTTAGAGCCAAGGTATTACAAGCCCCAAGAGATGAAGGCTGGAGAGAGGAATCCCGACAAGAAAACAAAAATGTAAATAGAATTTTAAAGAAGGAAAAAGCACCAAAAACTGAATGATGAACTTGACATCATTGATGAAAACAGAAAACGAGGCAGAGTAAGACAACATTACCAAGGAGTCCACAAACTAAAAGGGAGTTACTGTATCAAGCTAGAACACAAAAGATTAAAGATAAAGATGGAGAAATACTCACGAGAGATGAGGATGTGATGAAGAGATGGGAGCAGTATTAACTACTGAACAGACCTGACCTAGTAAATCCCATTAATGAGAAGACTTATTATGGCCCTGAATTAGAATTGGAGCTGCCCACTAGAGTGGAAACAAATAAAGCAATTAAAAGTTTGAAAAATAATAAAAGCCCAGGTAATGATAACATCCCAGCAAAGCTTTGGAAATATGGGGGTGAAGTGATTCAAGAAAAACTTCATGATCTGATGGTGACAATCTGGAATGAAGAAATTACTCCAGATCAGTGGGAGGAAGGAATATTTATCCCGATACATAAAAAGGGAGACAGATTAATCTGCAGTAATTATCGAGGTATTTGTTTACTACCTACAACATATAAGATATTTACAATACTTATATACCACAGACTTACCACTTATGCAGAAAGTATAATCGGAGAATATGAGCGTGATTTGCGAGCTGGACGGTCTACCATTGACCAAATATTCTCCCTCAGACAAGTCAGAAAAATACCGGGAATATAATAAAACAACAAACGCAATTATTCATAGACTTCAAACAGACATATGACAGCATACACCGAACATCAATTTAGAATATAATGAGAGAATTCGTAATACCCTCAAAACTCATAAGGGTAACGAAAGCCTGTTATAAAAATACCCTATGCTCAGTTAGATGCGGTTCAAGATATACTACCACTTTTCAGGGGAAAAGCTGCCTGAAACAAGGATGCATCCTATCCCCCCCTTCTCTTCAACCTGGTAATGGAAAAGGTAGCAAGAAGCATAACTGCCAGGCCAAGAGGGGTCACTTTTAATAACGTAAGAATTAACGGCTTAAGCTATGATGATGACATAGATATCATAGGGGTCAACCTCAGGGAGGTGGAGAACCTAACAACAGTTCAAAACAATGGCTTGCCAGGTGGGAATAGACATAAATAAAGGCAAAACTAAAATCATGGAAGTAGCAAGAACACCGCAATTACAGGGAAATGTAGATCTTGCAGGCATCAGAATTGAAACAGTAGAGTCCTTTAAATATCTGGGTGCTATTATGTTGCAGAATAATGGAAAGGCCGAAGAAGTTACAGCAAGGATTAGAGCAGCCAATATTTCAGCCTTACAGACCTTTTTAAACGATGATCAATCTTCTGTTAAACAAAATTGAGAATATATAACACAGTTATCAAACCATTTTTGATATATGGATGCGAGACATGGTCTCTTAACAAAATCAGAGAAAAAATTAGAAATTTTTGAGAATGGGATTCTGAGAAGAATAGAGTGGCCCATCTATGACCAAGAAATAAATGGATGGAGAAGACGACATAATAGAGAAATAAGAAATAGTATAAACCTATCACGAGCGGTTATGGGTCAAAATGTGGCCTAAGTACCACCTGAGTAAGTAAGTAAAGCTAATGCCAACAGGAAAAGGGTTTAGCAGTAAGATCTTTAAGACAAAGACTCCATTTATTTATAATTTGGATCTTTTAAATACTGTTAAAACCCATCCAAACTTCAGAAAATTTACCTTAATACTGCAGACCTTTCAGAACTGAATGGTATAATACAACTGATAAAATACCTGAAAAGAGTAGATTTAATGCAAGATGCTTGAGCATTGTATTAAGCATGGGTCTATATCCCTCAATGGCTAAAATCGAAAGTTTTGTATCATAAAAAGGGAAGCGTAAAAATTTAACAATATCTAAACTAGACATTGACATAACTCTTAGCCTTACACCAATGAAAATAAACATTCTTTTGTTTTGAGATGGAATAGAGGAAGACTGTCTCTTAGAACCTATAATAGACAGTAAAGAAGGTTTCAGAAACTCTGTTTCTGAGAATACAGTGCATAGTCTCCATGTGGTCAGATGTAGCAAGGATGGGTTTGGATGAATTACCTTTGATTAAAGTTATTTGAGCTAGTTGGCTATGTACGGCAACCTTTTTGGACACTGACAACAGGTGCCAATCTGTAATCCATTCCCCCTGTGGCCATAAAGGAGGTTTTAGCCTCACCATGCTGTTTGCAGAAATCCTGAATTTGTTTAATACTTGCCATCTATGGCAAACTGTGGGAATGATAAGAAGATAAAAGTGCTTATTTTATGAGAGGAGTACTAAAATATGTAGGTTAACATCTTGGCACAAAAGTAAAGGAAAAGAAGAGGTTGGATGTACTTATATTACTGAGAGGAGAAGTATAAGATCCAAGCTATCATTCTAGTTTAAAGCCTTGCAAATTCTAGGTGTCTAAAATAACGGCTAGAAATATGGAAGACTGATGTTATTGTTATTGAAATGAAAAGTAAATACAGAATTTGAGGCTCTGCAGGAACTCAGATCTGATAAATACCATGTATCACTAGACTTTACACAGAAAAGTAAGTTAAAACCACTAGTTACCACTTTAACTTAGTATAGGGCTTGAAAAAGTGCAGGATAGTCCTAAAATATTACTCTGCCCTATGATTCAAATGAATTTCTGAGCCACCACAAAAGGAGTTATTGACATTACATTCCTAATATAACAAAAAAACTATCTACTTAATCTGTAGCAAAATCAAAGCCTTGAGTGGAAGTAGTGTCATCAATCCCTCTATAATCGAGTTTAGAATATACTAGAATATACTTTCTAAATCTCAAGAATTTTATACAAAAGAAATCATTCTAAAAATACTTCCGAGGTTATTACCCTAAACAACAATTAGTAAATTAGCTTGTAAACCTTGAATATACAGGATTTTGTTTATTAGTGCTAATGATAGAATCAAAAGGAGGTCATTATGATGAAATTTATAACGAGGTCAGGTAACACATTAGTGCGATAGGAGTCACAACATCTCAAAGACTTGTTAGACAAAACTAAAATTAGCTGCCACTCTTCAAAATAGGGATAACAATTTAAAGACAATCGTCCACAAAGAATCAGAAATCGAGAGGTTCATAAGGTAGTTTTTGTCATAAGATTTCAGAGACACTTGACTTCTACTTCATTGTTACCAAATGCGATGTTAGTGCTACTCCTATACGGAAGCTATTGGATAAAAAGCAAAGCCTATGTAACAATACCTCCCGAATAATAGCAATGTATTATTTGTGAATTAAAGTTTCCTGATCTCTAAGAAGTTCTTCGCTGAATACAATTAACCCACTATCATACAACATTTAAATAATTTTCACAGCCAGACTCATACAGGTAATAAAAGCATTCGAGCTAGAATCTACCTAACTAAAACATACCTGGTCGAGCTTGAACCTGTGAAAAGCTAGTTGTCGAGCTTGAACCTGTGATGAGCTAGTGCTCGAGCTTGAACCTGTGATAAGCTAGTGGTCGAACTTGCAAACGAACAGAATATACTGTCATCCGGAATGTGATTTAACTGCCTAGCTTTAGCTGATACATCACCAACAACAACAAAAACATTGAAAAAGATTCTATTTGATAAATATTTAAGAGCATCTACGATATGAAACTCCCTCCCAAAATATAAATGATGTTACTTAAGGCCGCTTACTTGAGTTAACCGGTGAGGAGGTAATGGCCAAACTTGCAAGTGAATGGAACACAATGCTAGGTGAAAAGTGATTCAAATGATTTAGTTTAGTCAAAACTTTGTTCACTCCAACAAGATTTAAGGGAATCATACGATATGTGATGCCATATACGTATGTAATAAGATATACTTGGGAGTGCTTACTTTAGCAAGAGGAGAGATAAAGGAATCAGACAACCCATTTGGTCTTCCTCCTAACAATCTAAGATGGCAGCATTGCAAGGGTTTAGCAGCAAAAGGGTTAAAAGTAGTTACCAAAAATTTTAGTCTCTGTGAGAGGCTTTCGAATCTGTAGGCTACTGTCCAGTAAATTTCCAGAACCCAGAAAGTTTAATAATTTCATTACTATTGAAAGTTGGCTGATTATGTGAATTGTCTAAGATGGAGGCATGTCATTACTGTCGTCATCCAGCTATATTCCAATAACCTAATCTTCCCCGGCCTTTCCCCTGAACTAATAGCAAGTTTCCTTTTGTGCTTTTAAATGTTAACTTGATCGGCAAGTATTGAAACATACTTTCAATAAAAGACTGTGAGAAAAATGCACTCCCCACAAGCATTATCTAAATTCCAGTAATACCCCTATCATGATACACAGAGGGAATGTGGATCATGATCTCCAAGAAAAAACTTCCGTGCACATTCCACGCAATTATTCTGAGCACAACCGAAATAACAAAGAACCAAAGAGACAAAAATTGGCGCGACAGTTACCACTCACCACTAGAAAGTTCCTTCTTTAACTAAGGCATGCATTTACTGAGGGCCGAGAAAATGGGAAATTTTTAAAACTTTTGTAAGTTAATGTCAATTAAACTAAGTTTCTAGAGAAGAAGCAATATGAACACCAAGGGAGGTTTCTATAAATAATTAATATATCTCAATTAACATCTTTACAGGTGCCACGATGACAAAATATAAATACAAAAGCCCCAAATTGTATACGTAGTATTGTACCTGTAGGGTCAAGGTATTCTGTGAATACTATTTATAAGCTTAAAGCCAAATAACCCAGTTTTATTTTTTTTTTGGGGGGGGGAATTTTCAGCAAAAGGGGCAATTAGAAACATTAACTTCAATAAATGTACTGTTTAAATTCAGCTGCCAGACATGAATCTACGCTGGCAGTTGATGTTATACACTTTCATATTAACATCATGACAATACTTTAGTGATAAAATAATGATGACGCAAGTAGCTAAAGCCCCATTCTGATAAAACATAACTTCTGACACTTATATTATAAAAATTATAATATTAGTAAAGAAAATTCTTAAGTTAATCATGTCTCATTACATTCTTTACATTTTGACCAAAGTACCATCAAATTTAAAAGTTTCATATCTTTGCTATAAAAATTACCATAGTCATGATGGCATATATTAGTCTAAAAATAAAGCTTACCACTGTATCTAATTATATTTCATCATGTGACTAATTCAGGGTTAAAAGTATAATTTAAACCAACATACATTTTTAATATAGTACTCGAGCAGCTCCAGAGATTTCTTTACCGCTTTACCATATTCTTGGCAGATTTCACAAATCCATTGAATTTTTAATCATTTGGAACTCAGTTCAAAACTGCAGCAGTAAAGAATAACAAACAATATTTGAGCCACTTCACACATAATGAGCTGGAAAATACAAAGGCAGGAGAAATCATAAAGCAGGAAACTCCAAATGTTAAAAAACTCCACCAGCAAAATTCAAACATAACATTGCATGCATAAGAAAATGTTAAATAAGGGTAATTTAAAGCCTTTGCAAAATAAATACACAAGAAACTTATGAGAAAACAGACTCTGCTATGATTTTCTGTTACAAACAGTTGATATACAAAATGGTAATGTGGTAAAATACAGCGTTCTTTAATGATATCAATAATGCTTAACCATTTCCTCTCACCATAAAAAATACTTAATTTCTCTTTATATAGATACTTTAAAAATCTATATGCAAATATAATATAAAAAAATGAACATTCAAGCATTGTATTTGAAGATTACATTTTTCTACCACACTATGATTCCTCCAGGTGAAGCAGTTATTGACATTTTCATTACAATTTAATGAATTTTTGGTTGCTTACTTTTCCTCCATTAATCCAGTGTGACACAGCTCATTAAATGAAATAACATCTTGGATATTTCATGAGTTATAAAATCTGAAACTTTTTTAATCTTTCCGCTATCAAATGTACCTTACTTCAAAATTCCTTGAATTACAAGAATCATGAGAAACAATCAGGTTTTTCATTTTATTAAACTTCACTCTCGAGTATTCTTCACAGCAATGCCAAAATGACCACTTTCAATGATCATGATTTCTGTTTTGAATTTTTTATTCCATCATATTTGTTTCATAGAAAAAAAAAATTATGAAAAAGGAACTTAGAACCAGTTAACATACAGTTGCATATAAATAAAAATAAATATAGTATTAAGTGTTTAAAAATAATCAAGACCATACAAAACACACACAATATACAGCAATAGAAATCATAATTTAAAATTACTAATTCTCAAACTAATCACATATACAATTCACAAAATTATCCTAGCTACAATCACAGTTAACGAGGACAACACATGCAAATTGATAAAGAATCACAACCCATACAAACTGCCATGGAAACATCTTTATAACATATGATTGCTTATCTTTGGTAGGGATAAAAAGACAAGTGATGGCTTAAAGAAAAGCTAACCAACAAATTTCTTACTGCATGCAAGAACATATTAGTTCATATGAGGAACACTTGCATTCTCAAATCTATTCTTCAAGGTAGACAAAATGCATATTTTACTTTTTATAGGGTATGTGAACATGCTTTATTGCGTAAGTCACAATGATTTGTAAAAAAAATCTTTCAAGAAAATTACTTATTGAAATACTGAAATATGTTACATAAATCATAAAAATGTATGCCCTTGGTAAGTCTGTGTATTACCATCCTAAATTATATTTACCAATTACTTTTATTTTTTATGATATAATGTGTCATGTAATGAATTTCTTTAAATACTTCAGGTTTAATTTCTCTTTAGCATATACGAAATACGAAATTAGTGTCGTGGCTACTTTTCTCAGGAAATGCAATATCAAAGTCCCAATCTTCTTACTGTAAACTAACTGAATTACTGAAAGCCAGACAATTTGTGAGCTTAGTAGGTCTCAGAATAAAGACTGTTATAGTAAGTTCTCTTGTAATAATAACGGCTTCAATCACTGACGATGAAAATACAGTAAAAAATTAAATAAATAAGAATGCTACCTGTACAAACTTTTTTTTTTTTTTTTTTTTTTTTTTTTTTTTTTTTTTTTTTTTTTTTTTTACAAAATCCTTGAGTTGTAAATTACTCCCAATGCAAAAGAGTTGATTTCAATTTAATTTGTATATACTGCATACCAAATTCACATACGTTAGCAGTACAGTAATGAAAATGTAAAAATATATTCTATATCAAAAATATATATGTTCAGTACTGAAATGTCTAAACCCATGGTATAAATTTGCATTGTATTAGAGCACATTATTTAGTATTAAGTCTTCATGACAACAAATATACTTCACTGAATCGTATTTTAAGTAAACTGTTTTTAATTACTTAAGGGACAGTTTCAACTTATTGTCATTATCCTTCATCTACTTTCATTTTTATATAAAAATTAATGATTATTTTTTCCAATACTTTTAATTTTCCCCATAAAGATCAAACAGCCAATTCAAATGAAGTTTTCTTAATGGTTTTGGGAATGTTTCCTTTGAATGCTTGCAAATGATAATTTTAAATACAAAAATACCACAAAACCATAACCTAACCCTTGATTATCAGTATTGTTATTATTATTATTATTATTACTAGCCAAGCTATAACCCTAGTTGGAAGAGCAAGATGCTATAAGCCCAAGGGCTCCAACAGGGAAAAATAGCCCAGTGAGGAAAGAAAATAAGGAAATAAATAAACAATATCAGAAGTAATGAAAACATTAAAATATTTATACATTTTGCATTACTTCCTTCTTAAAGCTTGTTAAATATTGATATCTGCCTTAGATTCTAAAAAATTCTCATTTCTTTTTAATGTAGTAGTATTGCCCCTTAAGTGGGATGTTGAAATTCTATGGCAGTGTGAGGCAAAGAGAGTATTTGGAAACCCAATCACTGCAATTCTTTCAGTGTTGAAGTCAGAACAAACATGTTCAATATCCTCCTGACTGAATTGGTAAGTAGAGGGAGAGAGGAGTACAGAAATAATAAATTTTAATGGTAATAGTTGTAAGTTAGTTAAGACTCCCTTAATAACTTGTGAATCTACACAGAGGAAATTATAATAATATTCTAAATAAATAACGATAAGGGCCAAAATTCAATATTAATACAAAGGAATGCAATAACTAAGAATTCTTACACTTGTACGCCTTTCAATACTAATACTATGGGTGGGTAACTGTATTTTCCCATTGATAAATTTCATAATCTAACTGATGGAAAGTGTAAGCTGTTCAATTAAAAGAAAGACTTCTATTTATACTACATCCGGCACAGCTACCACTGAACCCAATGTTCAGTAATACTTATAGGCAAACCAGGCTTCTATTAAATAATACTTGATGAAAACTGAATTGGTATGTCATAGAACTGCTGTGAAAACTCTTTTCAAAAGAGAGATTACTCCAAAAATTAAGGGAACTAGCTGCACTTATATTATTATGAACCCAAAACCCTCAAGTCCTTCATCTAACCTATATCCCATTCTCTAAGATTCTGTTACTGTACCCTCAATAAGAAACAATATAGCATTCTTGGGGAGATGATACCTTGGACTCCTCCCGCAAAACAAATTAGGAACTTTTCCACTAATGCTTTCAGTCTTGTCTAAATAAAAGTTAACTGCTGTAAAGGGACAACAAAGAAATCTATTTTTTGAAGTACTACCAATATTTTTCTCCAATCATGGAATGTGGAAAAATTGAGGCAGTTCTTTAGTCTTAAAATAATTTTTACCCCAAAAGGTAGGTTAAAAGAGACACTCATTTTCTAAATACTCAATCCCTACTATGTTTATCGGAGGTCAAGGTTAAGAGAATAAAAAGTCTTGAAGGATATATCTTTAAAATAATGATCTTCCAAAGGTTCAATATGAGAAGACTTCTAAATACTGTAAAAGACCTGACTACATCTGCGATAATGTCAATACTACAATATATTTATGTCCTCTAGGTTATTTTCAGTTTTAGTTTTGTTCCCATGTCATATAGTGTTTTTTTATGTTATAGATTATGACTCCACTATACTGCATTAGCAAAGGGATGTGACTAGTACTATATTTAGATGTTTCAACATACGTTAAAATTCAACTTACAGCCTGGTCTTCCATCTTGGAATCTGGTGGTCACATAGAGCTGACCGGATCACGAAAAAGGATCTGATCTTATTTGAGACAGCAAGGCTCATGATAAGGCTACCATCACAACTCTTATTGACTGGTACCCTAGAATGGCTAGGGAAACCTTGAGGAGTTAGCCTATGGTTCAGAACAGGGCATGTTAGACTAGACTAGAATCACTGCCTTTGTCCGAAGGTGCAAAAGCCTTTCCTAGCATGAACATAGCAAATTGAATACACAGCTTAAGAAGCTCACTACTACCATCCTAAAAAGCTCAGTAATAGCCTGAGTAGCATAATTACTATTTCCACTATTATCCATTAACCTAGTCTTCTGTGAATTTTCCGCTTAACTCAAAGTTACTATTCTTTTAGGTATGGAGTCTTTCACATGTAACCAATCTGCCACAAGCTGAGCATAATGCTCCACAAGATGGGTTGTAATTTACCACAATCATCACAATGATTGTTTGAATCCCACTGCTTCCATTGACAAGTGATACAAAGAGAATGTAGATCTTTATCATTCAGCTATAAATCCCTTGAAAAATATGTGTAAGAATGGATCGCAAAGCCAGAATAAGATATCCCCTATTATACTGAAGCTAAATAACCTCTTAAAACACACCAAGACCTACAGTATCTGGATTCGCAGGTAAAACAGCCGTGCATATCACACTAATATGATGAGAAAGCTGAAAGCAATGCAATGATAGGATGCCTATGCATTTTTATTGCCATACACCATTATATAATCTTAATACTTAACTAGAGGGGCAATACTACAATATTACAGCTCAAGAAAATGGGAACTTTTTAGATTGTAGGGTACATGTCAACATATAATCCGCTTCAAGAAGGAAGCGCATGGCCCCTTGGGGAAGGTCATAGAAATAAGCACAGTAACCTGAACTAAGCTGAAAAGGCTTCAAATACATAGTTCATATTAGTACCTACTTATAATCTGGAAATTATCTATTCAATATTATCTATTAACCAATACATCAAACATGGTATAAAAAGGCATTAAATATTTTCAATATGACATTGTTGCTAGAATATCTTATGATTTTGAATGTAAAGACCATTCTTAAACTAAGCAAATCAAACAATTTTTCTTCACTGAAGTGGCTAACTACTGTATTGTAATTGTTCAGTGGCTACTTTCCACTTGGTATGGGTAGCTCTTCTTGGAGGACACTCCCAAATCAAAATAGCCTTCTCTAGTCTAGGCTAGTGCCTGTACCATGGTCTTCCAGTCTTGTGTTAGAGTTCTCTTACTTCAGGATACACTAAGGCACACTATTCAATCTGTTTCCTCTTCCTCTTTTTTTTTTTAAATGGTGCATTAACCAGGCTTAATAGAAAGGCCATGGATACTTGGTGGTTTATTAAGGTTACATTTTCCCTATTTATTCCTTAATCATCCTCTCTGGTATTCATTTTCAATACCATTGTTACAGTTTTTCCTTCAGTTGAAGTGTCTATCCTGGAGGGTACTAAGTCTTGCATGGTGTGCCAGCTCTGCCAAGCTGATTAATTTTATCCGAAATCTATCTCTTCTCTCTATATATTGCTG
This sequence comes from Palaemon carinicauda, assembly GCF_036898095.1. Lineage (NCBI taxonomy): Eukaryota > Metazoa > Arthropoda > Malacostraca > Decapoda > Palaemonidae > Palaemon > Palaemon carinicauda. The sequence continues at coordinate 164,168,595 of NC_090728.1, read as the reverse complement.
AGTAATTATTGTTTTTGTTATTGTTATTGTTAAGTTTGTTTTATAGTATGATGAGCAATTTGTAATGTTTTTAATTCTTATTTTATCTGGAGATGTCGAGTGAAATCAGGAACCAGTGCATCCTAGACTTCACCAGTATTGTCTAATGTTCTGTAATATTTGTAAACAAGGCAATATTAGAGAACTTACTGTTGCCTCTCGGTAGTTTGATATCCTTTCTGATCGGCAACCTTGGTTTCTCAAATGAGGCACTCATCTGAGCTCCTTAGACTAAGTTTTAAGCAACCAATAATTTTAAGGATTCCATTCCTAGGGCAAGGCACACAGCTTCCCATAAGTCCAACTATGGATGTGGATGTCATGAGATTCAGATCCTACGAAAATTGGTAGGCATAACCACTTTTTATTTTTGTTTCAACTATTGGAATCCAGACTTGGATTCTATGTTCAATTTTCTTCTTTCTACTATGGCCTATATATAACATGATGATAGAAAGGCCTCTTATGTTGTAGTTGGTTGATTTCAAAGCACACCATAGGGAGGGGTTTAAATTCTGTTACTGATAGCCACAGCTTAAGAGCTTTGGATTTGCCTCTGAATCAGTGTGAGCAACTCATATGTGAAGTTCCTATATATATATATATATATATATATATATATATATATATATATATATATATATATATATATATATATATATATATATATATATATAATATATAATCTATCCTGAAGAATTTTTTTTTATTCTTTCATTCTACCTTGTTTCAAGTATTGTTCTCCTCCCTGGTCTTCAACTGCTTACTCTCATCTTGATTTGTTGGCTAGATAATAACAGTCTATTAATTTTCTTATTCTTAATCTGGACACTGCAGAAGATATTCCATTATTCTAACCATCCTTCGCATTAAGATCTTCCCAAACTGTATCATCTTGTATGTAGTACTAGGTACAGTATATAGATATTTCTACCAGTCTTGTTTTCTCCCTCATAAGGCTCAATACTGCACAGTATTCTAGAAGTATAATTCCAGCTATGGACAGATTCTGAAATGATATTCCTAATCTCACAGTTGAATTGGTGGAGCTTCAGAAGTTCAAACTAGTTGCAAATATTAAACAGGTTAACACAAGTCTTTCCTAATAGTTTATAAATGACAGATCTATTTTAACGTTATTACTGATCATATAATATTCCATATTTTTAATTTATTACTTCTCATATAGTTTATTTCCTTACCTCACATGGATACTTTTCCTGTTGGAGCCCTAGGGGCTGTAGCACCCTGCTTTTCTAACTAGGGTTGTGACTTGGCTAGTAATAATAATAATAACCTTGATAAATCATCTTGTATCATCAGTCATATAAATGAAAGTCTATAGAATATCATCTGAAAAAAACTGCAACATGTGTGTATACCTAAGGAATCAAAGGCAGCACAAAATGAGTTTAACTAAATTGGGACTAACAAAATACTACCATACCGTCCTACCGTAGTAAACATTTGTATTGCAGTATATGGTAAATATAAAATGATTAACAAAATTTGAAAATCTGTTTGTCATATCCTATATATATATATTAAAAACATCAATTAGTTTGTTACAGGTAGCTTTCCAGTACAAGAAAAATTAAAATGCAGAAAACTTTTCCTATTCTGATATGTAACAGTTTCTTTTTAATGCATAAACTTTCACAGTCTACATTACAAAATGTACTATAGTACTATATTTAGACTCCAAAAGTTTTGTATAGAGGAAGTGAGACTATACACGTATAGCTTAAATATTTTTCCTTTCAACTCTTGGCGTAATAATTCTTTTATAAAATCACTGAAACTCCTCATATATAGATAATAAACAAATACGTTGACAGTGTGTTTTGTGAGTGATGTCAAGTTAAAAAGATTACTAAAAACAAAAGAATTTAATAAAATGCTAACTCTCACTCATCATTTAAAGTACAGTATCCATAAATATACATACTGCAATCTTTATGAATATAAGTCATATAGAATATCTTGTATGAATCTAGTTTTTCTTACAGGGACACCCAAAATTTTGCTCAATTTGTGAATGTAATATATAAAATGCAGTCTGGCATGGTAACTGTCAACTTACTCAATAATAAAACTATTTTACTTAGTAACTATACCTTCAGTTCAATATGTACTGCTATATGTTATTGTTTATAATTCACAAATAATAATAGGGAAGATGTTCAATACATAGAAGGAAAACTAATAACTAAAATATATACAAGTGTAATGAATGATTTTGCACATTCATGCCACTTCTTGCTAACTCATGTCTTTGTTAATTCCATCAAATACAGCATCCTGAATGCAAGTCTTAGGAGTAGCCTCCATGCATATTATACATATAGTATTTCCAAGTGCAACAGAAAAAAGCAACCTCTGAATACACTTAACCTACAAATACCAATTTCTAATACACACATCTATTTTGTCAGGCTTATCATGAATGCAGTTTCATAACAGACAAAAGTTTGGTCTGTTTAGCTATATAAGGAGAAAGGGGACACAGCAATAAGAAATAGCATATCTATCACAAGAATAGAAAACAATAACTAACGATTCTAGAGTGTGACAAAGTGTAATTTTTATCTATGTAAAAGTTAAACAATATTATGCTTGTGTGTTGAAGCTACCAAATTTGATTGGTTATAATTAAATACATTTATAAAATAAATGACTATTGTATATAATTTCATATTTGTGTTTCAATCCATTCTTATGTTTCCAAATGTTTGGTGCAAGGTTAGTGTGATTTTCTAATATAAATTGTTTCATTGCATTTTCACATACATTCTAGCTGATGACACAAGAGTAATATATCATCTGCACTTTCACTTATTTCCAACTACATTATCTAAATATCTACCATATTTTTCTAATGTATATCATTATCAGTTCAATCCCTCACACATAAACAAACCCATTATAGGTTTCAGAAGATTCAGGCTAAAAATACAACACTCTGGACAGCGGAGTGGGGAGTAGTGAATGAGTATGGGTCATGCATAATTTTTTTGGAATAAGCACGAATCAGTTTTATAAATGTTTATATTTGAATAAAGTAAGTTTATTTATAAACATATTTATAAATATATACATGTATATATAAATATACATATATATACTGTATATATATTGTGAATCAGCAGATATGGGTATCATATTTACCATTGTAATGAAATTATACAATTCTAATACCCAAATTAACTAATCACAACACTTGGTGCTTATTCAAAGAAATTGTCAAGTTTTTTAATACATGATGCATTTAATGTAAACTGAAAATATTTCATTCAATTTTAGAAGTAGTTTCAGCCAACCTACTTTGTCAAAGCTTAAGATTGAATGATCACAAGACTACTGAGACTGTAAGACAGAAGAGTATGTAAAATACACAGTTACAATGAAATATGAATGTAAATAATCAGAAAATATTTTAAATTTAATTAGAGCAGAGGCCAAAAATTAGAAGGCATACACAGGAAAAATCTAAACAGCATAGAAACGTCACCTACAAGAAGGATGTTCTCAAGATGAGTTGGGGAATGGGGGAGGGAGGAACACTGACAGATCTACCAACAACAGAGAAATTTATAGCCTACTGAGAATTACCGTAAATGTTCAAGACCAGAAAACTTGAAGCAGGATAAGTCTGCAAAGATCTGAGATAGATTTTCAAACAATACTAGGCATATATGCAGTATTCTAAGAGATTCCTAAATAATGTCCCAACCATAAGATTAAAATTTTATCTGACATGATATGAAGGACATGAAAAATTCCGGAAGTTTTTGAAAATTCTTCCCACCATAGCGATTGGCATTTTAAGAAGAAATGATTAAGCTCACCACTACCACAGCATAGAAGGTAGAAATATTTTTATATATATATACATATATATATATATATATATATATATATATATATATATATATATGCTGTATATATATATATATATATATATATATATATATATATATATATATAATGTAATTCATATGATAGCTGCATACAACAAATAGTACTAACTCTCAAATTTGTATAATGCAACACAAGAACAAGAAATACTTTGCAAATCCTACAGAGATGTATACATACCCAAGAACCAGTCCTCATGGTAGTTAGAGGACAAAATTTAACATTTAACTGATGAAGTATCAAAAATACAAGTGCAAATATACTGTGTGTAAAATCTGATTTTTGATTAGACATTGTTGTCATTACTCTCAGCTGGCAAAATTATTCTTTAAAATGGCAGTAAGTGAGCAATAATTAAACAACTTTCAATATGTAGTATCATAACTTTTTACTAAAATTTTGCATAAATTAACTGGAATTTTAAGGAAATCAAAGTTCTAAAATTTATAGCAGACACCCAAATCAAATCTGCATTATCATGAGCCTCTAAATACCTTGAAAACAACGGTACTACTACATCTAACACCTTCCAAATCTAGACAGTTATTAGTAAATTTTCTTGTAATCTTCAGCTATTCCAGTTACTTGAAATTCATCTACCACTATCACTACATCTTGCAATGAACAATTTCAAAAGATAAAAGTTATCTTTCAACATATTTCACCGAAGATCTTATAGTGACAGTTCTTAAAAGGGGACTATGAAGGTCAAGGGAGGGAAATGGCAGTAGGTGACGTTACTACCAAAACTGGTGTAGTGCCTGGTGTGTAAGAGAGAGAGTGCCCTCTGCTCTAGCCGCGCCACAGCCATCGACCCACCACCACTCCCGCTGCCGCTGCCACCACCACCACCAATACTGCCACCACCCACACTCCCAGCACTCGTAGGTGCCGAGTGAGGCCCACCCGGAGTGGGTGGGGGGCTGCAGGGGGGGTCTTCTGGGGTGGTGGTAAGCCCTCCCCCTCCGCCCGCAGTGGTGAAGGCCCTGACCAGGCGTGCTCGAGTACCTTGGCTCCTGCAACGGCGCATGTTGTCCCCTCGTTCGCTGCCAAAACGACGTATTCCACCTGCCCGACCTCCCCCCGTAGGCGACAGGCACACCCCATTCAGCTAGAACACATGCCCACCCCTCAGTTAACAGCCACAGGACTCATGCTACTGCTGTGTTGCTATTTAAAAACAGCTTAAACTGATGACAGCAGCAATATTTTTACATTAACTAATAGCATAAGTCTGGTGGAGCAGCAGGGGGACGAGTGGTCCAGGCTAAGGGTGGCCAAAGGGCCGCAGCTAAGACAGGGCCTAGGTGCTGCCTGGTGAACCCGTGCTGTGCTCCTCATGCACTTTGACCCCCTTATAATCAAGCAATATATGGCAGATTTGAAGACCCTTTCTTCACTTTAATCTCCTACTGTATGCACAAAAAGATTATTTCATAATGATAATTTAAAATATAAATGATTACATGAAGGGTGTACAAATCTGATCTGACTAAAACTGTCATAAATTACTAAAGTTTTAGCTTCTACCTTAAAATATAAATATCTGAAAATGGAAGAAACTGTGGGAAAAAATAAAATAGTGCTGAAAGTGATTCTGTGATGTGCTGCCTTCAAACTCACATTTTCTTCCTTTTCCCTGATACAAAAAATGTAGACCAGTCTTAACCACAATGAATGATGCTCATGTAGGAAAACCATCTAAAAACACCACTCATATGGACAAATTACTTTAGAAACAACTAAATAAAATATGGAACACAGATAACTTAATAGAACATATACATGTACAGTAATAGTACATTAATGATCTTGAAGAAATAAAACCAAAGAAAATGTTGGTAATGTCACTAACTAAAATCATGTAATGTTCCTGCAGAGAAATAAAACCTCAGTGTGAAAGAATTCTATGCCATACCAAACTAGGGTTATATAATAGCATAATGGTATGTTCCATATTCCATTTTGCAGAAATCTAAAAGCCACACCGAATTATGTCTTAACTACAATTAGAATGTATGGGCTTCATTTGTAAACGATACAAAAAATACTGGTATTTACAGCAGTCATTTTATCTTTTAAATACAGTAACAGTACCAATATTTGTATGAGAGATCAAATAGAAAATTTTTAGCATTCTTTCTGTGCACCATGTCTATCTATGTGATGTGTTTATATACATAGGTCTTAAAAAAGTATATTTGCAGTTTCCATCACATACTTTGCCAACTTTCACTGAACATTCTAGCTACTTTGCTCCTTCATATATGAACTGTACAACAAGTCTGGAGCCACTAAGAAAATAAAATAGTGTTCCAACAAGCATATTATACCCTCGCCTACTATCACTAAGGTCGTATGACAAAGCATTCTTATTTCAAGCCACCTAGAAATACTAAACTACAAAACAGGCTATCATTACTTTAAATATTTACCAATAATTATAAATGGACTTTTTAAAAACTTAAGGCAACTGCGGTCTCCATTGCAATTCGTATTGGGGATGGTCGTATTAATGACACTCGAAGTGGCATTTAAAGGGGGTGTAGAAGAAATCGTATTGGAAGTTGGAGTTGTATTAGGTAAAGATGTAGGCTGAGTAGTTGTAGGTATGCTAACAGAGGAGGTAGAAACTGGGGAAGAGGAATTGGATACATCCTTCTACAGTGCAGCAGTATAGGGGTAGAAATAGAAAAAGATTAAATATATGATCCAAACACTATACCGTAATTCATCTGAAACAGTGTATCTATGAATATAGTACAGGTAAACTCACCAAACTATTGTTATATCCAATACTGCAGGCAACAGTAACAATAAATGAACACTGCTGTGCATGTCATACCAAAATAAAATTCAATACAAAGCCTCTTCATAATGAACTAGGTACAAGAACATAAAGGTGAAGCACATAATCCTATCATACCTATCCAGATCTACATAAAATGAAGTGCTTTCCTCTTCTATGAAAAACTGGTGCATTATGTAACAAATCCATTAAGAATCCCACGTATTTCCATAGAAGCTTAGTAATAAAACTGAGACAAAGTATACATTCCAACAAATATTGACTTTAGATATTACACCCCAAAACCATGAAGAGATTCTAAATGCAAATGTTTTTACAGACATATTTACAATAAAACCATGCATATCATTATTAGTAAGGAAATACAAAATAACACATGAAAGCCATTCAAACCCTCAAGGTTTTTCTTTTTGTAAACTCAAGTTCAACAGAAAAAATAACACTCAATAGAAACCCTTTTCATAGGGTTTTTACTTTTTGTGGTTAAATATCTTAGATATGCTGCATTTAACCATGTTTTGTCACATTTTATGGCATTATGTCCAGCAAGAGAAAAATTAGAGTAACAGTTACTTGGCATTGCCCGGCTGATATGGACCACACTGGCTAGATGAAACTTTGGTTATTAAAAATATATTTCCACCAACTGTTCTATGGTAGATCAATCATACAGTGTAATAAGTAATAAATATGCTTATACTTTTTTCTAGGAGCACAAAAATCTAAGCATTGTGTAGTGTCACATAATACAGTATACAGAAACATTGCAGCTAAATTATCACACCGTGTAAACAAACACTGCATCCACAAAAACAAGGTCAAATATATCAAAGTGTTAAGTGACAAACTCTAAGCTTGTCTCCATTTGTTACAACTGTTTTAACAGTGGCTGTGTTCTAAACAGAGCATATGCTTAGTGATAATTTTGGCATCTGCACAAAAAGAAAGGGCTCTCTTCATATGTTTCCACCTTATTTAAAAATGCAAAAGTTCCAATTTAGCACTGGCATGGAATTTTCATTAGATGCATGGATGAAATTAAAACTAAAAGTCACTTTGTTAGATTAGTAAAATAGATATACTAATCCATACAAAGCTTAACAGCATACTGGATAAGACAAATGGAGACCAACAAAACATACCCTGTAAAGCTTGTGATGAACTCTTCTTTGTGATATGGCTGACAAAGGACTTGAATGCTCCTTTGCTGTTTGGGCTGGTTAGAGTAGCCCCTGCTGATGCAACTGGACCGGGTGTGTGAGGAGTTCCCTCTGAACCCTGACTTCTATAAGAATGCCTTTGACTGCCTGATGTTAGATCCTCCTTGTCTATAGGTGTGCTGGCTGTAAGTAAGACACTTTCTGTGCCTTGAGATTCAGCCTGGATTGAAACTAAAGCCATATCTTTATCTAAATCAATGGATTCCACAGTGTTCTTTATAACCTTCTGCTTACTTTCTACTAGGCGAACTTTTCTTCGAGGTGGGGGAACTGGATTACCTTCCTCATCAAAAAGTGTAAGTGCAGACCTTGCATCACTCATTTCTTTTACTTTTGACTCTTCACCAACCACATGCTCAAGAATTTTTGTTTCATCTATAGGACTTGGTCTTGGTGTTGTTTTAGGAGTTGGTTTAGGACTGCTTCTTGGACTAGCTTTGGGGCTTGCTCCAGGCATAAAACTACTGTGCACTTCAAGATGCTCACTTCCCTTACTTTCATCTGGCATACATTCCCCATTTTCAACCATTTCTTCACCTATTTCTAGATGTTCTAAATTACTCGGTTTATCCTCAATAATTTCACTGACAGCCGTATTTTTCATTCCTCCATCACTATCAATAACTACTATTTCATCATCAACGTAAAACTCAGAGTTAGTGTCAAGGGAAGCATTATTTTCAGAGGAAAAGGCTTTTCTAAATCTAGCATCAAGTTTGTTGAACTGGGCTTTAAACCTAGATTTGGTTTGTCGTTTAGCTTCTACAACACTAGACCTATTTTCTCGTAATTCTACCTTCTGAGTTTTCTCCTGTGTTCCAGTTTGTTCCTTTGCCATTTCAGTGCCAGATTCTAGGCTAGCTGTAGTTTCAAGAATTCCCTCATCAGTAGTAAAATTTTTACTGTTCACTTCCTCATCTCCCAAAATTTTTCTTTCTGTGAGTGACTGTTGCTTTTTGACAATTAGATCTTCAGATTTATCTTCTTTCTCTGAATCTTTCTTAGCATCCTTTTCATCTTTATCTTTAATTTTACTCTCCTTTCGAATAAGAAGCTTTTTGAAGTCTGTTCCAGTTTTTGATTCATTCTTTTTATCATCTTTGCCCTTATCGACTCCCTTACTGTCTTTTCTCATAAGATATTTCCTTATCTCTAGATCCCCTTTGCCTTTGCTGTCACTGCGACTAACCAATTTTTTGGAATCCATGACGTCATCCTTGCATTCCTTTTTATTCAGTCCATTGAGATCACTTTGGTCATGTCGTAGATAGAATACAGATGCTCCAATATCTTTTACATCCTTTGGGGGAAAAGTTTGCAAACTAGTAAGATTATTATTAAAATGTAAGGCATAAAATATCAGAAAAGATAGATACCATAGCTGAAACCACAAAAAATTATTTAGTAAATTGCAGCAGTTATATACACCAATAAGCTTATTTCATTTTTAACAAATGTGCACATACAACTAAAGTCAACATAAAGCTAACATTGTAACCTGCTGCTTTGTGTATTCAGTACACTCAACTTCCTTATATTTCATTAATTCAGGAACAAAGCTGGTCTAATCAATATAAATCTAGGAAACAATATATAATGCACTGTATTAAGAACAATGGTTCTTGATTGACACCATATACAGTACTCGGATATTAATACTGTATATACAATATATTCCCTACAACTTTTTTGAATGAAAAACTTTGGTTAGCTCATCACCTCAAAGCTCCTTCATTGCAGATATTTAAAAAAAAAAATAGGTTTTCAACTTTCTTAAATATAATGTTTTTTTTTCTTTTTTTACCACAGTATATGCTTAAAGCTTTCTCTTTAATGAAATGTCTAGCATTCCAATAATGTAAAATATTTTCCCCCTCATTGAGAGGTGGTGGTAGGGTTAAATATATTTTCAGATTCAACGTGAAACCATCGGACAAAATTTGCTATGCTTTCATTTGGAAAAAAAAAACATTGCTCAAGTAATAACCGCCAAAAAATCTATACTTACACCCATTTTTCTAACTTAATAAAATGTTCAATTGTCATGTCGTCTCTGTACAGCCTCAATTTTACAGTTAAGCAATTTTGATGAAGGAAAATCTTGGTGTGGTCTCGAAAGACTTTCCAGTTTAGGGCTAGAACATGGAATCCTATACAAACTGATTACCAAAGAAATATTATTTCCCTGCTCTAGGGCCAGTGTATCAACAGCAGAGCACAGACTCAATGAATATTAGAGAGACATGAAAGTTCAAGCACATTAAAACTTGCCAAAGCACCTCCAAATCTGCACGTCGTCTGCCATATGTGATGTCATGGATGGCATGTTCGAAAAGCATCATCGTTTCAGTTCTCACCCTCTCACCTGAGTGTTTAACAGACCCCAACCATCATTCTTGATTGAGCTGAAGTGAATGCACTCCAACTGCCTGCATGAGGCTAGGGAGGCAGGAAGGTTTCTGAAGACCACACAGCACCTTCAAAAAAATAAGTTTTACCTTCATCATAACTCCTTTCTTGGAGTTAAAGTGCTATGTGTTCCAAGGACTAAGTACCAGAGTACTGTATCGATCAGTAAACTTGTGTCTAATCAGGGTCAATGGTCTGCAACAAAGCACAAACTGTGACCAACTCTCATCATCCCAGGGTAAGAAGAAAAACTAACCAGTCCTTACCTCGCAGAGATGATTGAAGACTGTTGGCTGCCCGACCTACCATTACTCCATTTCTGAGGGACCCAGCTGATTTGGTCCTTCCTCATAGGCTGCCCCTGTATGGGTCACAACTGTGGCGAGTACCATGCATGAATATTGTATTGCTTTTATTTGCTTTAAGTAGTATTTCATAAACACTATGCCGACACCATACTGTGAAACTCTGGATGTTCTGAAAATGTATATTAGCAAAATACAGTAGTGAAGAAGCACCTTTCCTCACATGGTGTATTTTAGGGATAAATACAGGATCAGCTCTGTTAATCACGAATGTCATTAGAATATGGATGGCCCCTTTAGAAAGTAGTTTGTTGGTCTGGGTATTCTGTAACCAAGTACAAATTTTAGGGCCATGAATCTCTATAAATATACTTTTAAAATCATCACAGGACAGAGGTTGTTATTCCCTGACTCTAGAGCATAAATATAGAGTGGGTTCCATCTCGAAAGAGGCTTCTTGTCTTTGGCTAGAAAAAGGAGTCCCAGAGTCAAAATTAATAGATGACCTGGAATTACGATGCTAAACTCCCGATCTCTGCAAAAGGGCACAAGTTTGGTAACTCAAGCTCTAGAAGTTAATGCTACTAGAAAAATAGCTTCTTGTAACAATTCTTTAATAGGAATGGTAGAGTTATCCAACCTAGCCAAAAGCTCCATAACTCTATCCAGAGACCGAGACCACTGGAGTGGAAGGTGATGGTCTTTCCAAGGCAAAAGATTGGGTGATCTTATGAAATATGTCTGAGTTGAGATCCACACCGAGGGCATACTTGATAGGTTCCCTTAGCCCATTTTTATATGACTGTATAGTTGATGGCTGGACCTTCCTCTCCTCAAAGCAGTGGGCCAGGAAGGAAGCCAAGAGGTCTAGGGTTATCTAAGGAGACGGCTGATTCTGCAGGAAAACCGACCACGTCTTCCACACTGATTGATATTGTCTTGTGGGTGAAGACCTCTTGCACCTCGACAAGAAAGTCAAATTGTAGGTTGGGAATTCCTTTTCGAAAATGCGGAAGAAAAGGGGAAAGCAAAGGTAGTCCATCCTCTCACTTTCTGATACAGTACAGCTGTGCAGACCACAGGGCGTGTAGTCTTGGTCTCAAATGAAGAGGTAATGAGTACCCTGGACTGTTGGGCCAATGTGGTGCTATTAGCACAGTGGTCCTTGAAAAAATTCTGAAAGATATTAGAAGCCTTCGAAATCAAACTCGGTGGGAACAGATAAATCAACAACCACCTGTTCCAGTCTAGGTTCAGAACATCTCTTATCACTGCTCAGGAGACCACAAGAGCTATATAAAGAGGAAGTTGGTGACTCTCTTTCATAGCAAACAGGTCTATCAGGAGACCCTACCTCCAGGACCTCCCAAAGACTTTTTGTACAGGGTCTACTCAGTCTGCAGAACTGTCTATCTGGATAGACTGTCCGCCACTACATTGAGTGAATCTGACAGGTGGGACACGGAGAGAAACACACCTCCTCATGGAAATTCAAAATTAGAAGGGTGACTGTATTGAGTATTCTTGAGATTGATCCCCCTTTCCTGAAGCAACAGACTGCAACCGGTTGTCTATAAGATCTTCATGTGGGAGTTTTGTCTCGGACGAATCCCCTTTAGTGTCAGGAAGACTGCCATCAGTTTCAACACACATACGTGAAATGTTGCCAACTGAGGGGACTATTTCCTGACAACGAAAGTTTCTTTCGAATGACCTGCCCATACTGAGTTGGAAACGTCTCTATGAATGATCATAGAAATTGAGTGAAGGACCAAAGCTATTGACTTGGCCATTGCAATTGGCATAACCCAAGACCTGAGGCACCTCTTGCATCGACCAGGTAGTAATGCTTGACAGTCCTGAATTTTCTTCCAAGCTACCCTTCTCCTCATTCAGTTGAGGTTCTTTAGACTGTCCACTAACAATTGGTCTATCATTAAGGCAAACTTAATAAGGCCCAAGATCTTCTCCAGTTGTCGTCTGGAAGAGAAATAGCTCAAAACAAAGGATCATACTCCGTTTAGAATTCTCAGCCAAGATGCTTTCGTAAGGCTTACAGTGGCTATCACCAGATTCCATTGGAGAACTAACAAGTGAAATACCCTTTGCTGTACTAGTCTCGACTTCACAAACTTTTCAGGAAACCCAATTACTGCAAAACCTTTAAGAGCTGAATAATGGTATTTGTGACAATTCTTCTGTCTCTGCCCAGATCAGCCAATCATCCAGGTAGGCTACGACCTGAACTCCCTGCAGTCGCAGAAGTTTGATCACCATGTGAAAGTTGGGATGTACCCTAATCTCATCCCTAATAAAGAGAAAATTATTGAAATTTCTTATTGTTTGATTATGGGTTAGTCCCATAACTCCCATATTATCTAAGTTTTTGAACGTCTTCTGGCAAAACGTCTTAATAGGTTTGCTGAAGGCAATCATCTATTCCCTAGTTTGCAATTTGGTTTTCGTAAAGGCCTTGGAGCATGTGATACCCTTCTTACAATCTCCAATGCTGTACAGAAATCCCTTGATTGTGGTCAGGAAGTTCGTATGATTGGCCTTGATTTTAGTGCTGTTTTGACCGTGTTAATCATGAGGCCATTGTTTTCAAACTCAAACAGTTGGGAGTGGGTGGGTCGTTTCTTAGCATTATTATTGAATTTTCAAGTAATAGAGCTCAAAGAGTTGTTGTTGATGGGCACCATAGTGAGTATAGGAATGTGATATCTGGTGTTCCACAGGGTAGTGTGGGACAATTACTTTTCATACTATATACACATGACATGCAGTTTGGCCTAGAAAACAAGCTTGTTGCATATGCAAATGATGTTACTCTCTTTGCATCAATTCCATCCCCTGAATGTAGATCTGGGGTTGCTGAATCCCTTAATAAAGACCTAGCTAAAATTAGTGCATGGTGCAAATTATGGGGTATGAAGTTGAATCCTAACAAAACTCAAAGTATGATTGCAAGTAGGTAAAAAACAGTGGCTCCACAACATTTGGATCTCAGCATTGATGTTTCTTTAACTTTGTATGACTCTTTTAAAATTTTAGGTGTGATTCTCGACAGCAAATTTACTTTTGAGAAACACATTAGGTCTGTGTCTTCTTCAATTGCACAAAAAATTGGCTTATTGAGGGTCTTTTATGATTTTTGGTGATCAATCTATTCTGAAGAAGTATTTTAATTCTTTCATTCTCCCTTGTTTTAAGTATTGTTCTCCTCTTTGGTCTTCAGCTGCTGATTCTCATCTTAATTTGTTGGACAGAAACTTAATTCTTATTCCTGATATAGATATAATCTATGGCACTGTTATTCAATTAGTTCATTATGCATGCTGCATAAGATTTTTCATAATTCTGACCATCCTTTACATTCAGATCTTCCTGGACAGTTCTATCCTGTTTGTAATAATAGGCAGGCAGTTAATTCTAATAGTCAGGCTTTCTCCATCATGAGGCTCAATACTACACAGTATTCTAGAAGTTTTATTCCAGCTGTGACCAAGTTGTGGAATGATCTTCCAAATCGGGTAGTTGAATCAGAACTTCAAAAGTTCAAAGTTGCAACAAATGTTTCTATACTGAATGGGCTGACATGTCTTTTTATAGTTTATATATGACATATCTGTTTTGACGTTGATATTGTTTTTAGAATGATTTATTGGTCATTTTTTTCTCATTTATTTATTTCCTTCTTATTTCCTTTCCTCATTGGGCTATTTTTCGCTGTTGGAGCCCTTGGGCTTATAGCATCTTGCTTTTCCAACTAGGGTTGTAGTTTGGCTAGTAATAATAATAATAATAATAATAATAATAATAATAATAATAATAATAAAAGGTAACTTACCAGAGAAAAGTGACTAGCACTTGATTGTGCACTCGGGTGAATATCACACAATAGTACCAGCAAGCAACTCCACATGAACAAAAGGGTAAAGTAATTACAATTCCGAAATAGGCTGCTAATATAAAGCACAGTAAAATGAACACAAATCAGGGCCAATGATGTGGGACAATGAGGGATGGTAGATAAACCTGAAAAAGAGACCTAAATGACAGAAAAAACACACATGAAAGATGATCCCGGCTGAACCCGCGAATCGCCAAAAGTAACCATAGCATGTAAACCTCCACGTAGCTGGATGACTGTGCCATAAGAAGCATTGCCCATAATTATGAATACCACTAAACGAGAGAAGAATAAAACTAAATATGGGTACTTTAACTTATCAATGCTTGATAACGTAGCTGCGCAACACATGCACTCGTAGAGGGCAACAAAGACAGAATGGAAATTGAAGCCTATAAACGATGTAGGTATGTGGGCAAGAACTGAAGCAATGGTTCTTTCCAAATACGACATGGATGAAGTCACATATGATAGACGACATGCAGATTCGGAGGTGCCATGGCATGTTGTAATGTGCCTGAACTTGCAGGTCTCCCCTATACTCACTGAGTTGTACACTGCACATTTATACACTAACCATAGAGCAGGGAACAATATTTCTTTCTCAATCAGGTTGTAGTGGAATCCCTGTTTTGGTCTTAAACAGGAAAGTCCTTGGAGACCACACAGCATTTTACCCCAACAATACTGCAAAAACATGAAAATAATTGCCATCTTATCAAAAATCCTTATTTTTATACTCATCTGATGTTCAAAGTGCTTCTTTCTTGAAGTTGTTTAAATGCTGGATATTTACACAATTAAAAATATCCTTTTTTCTTTGCAAAATGCCCCCATCCCTAGCTAACTAAGAGGTAATGTAGAGGTTGATGGCAACTATCTGGGCATGGGTACGCCATAGTAACTCTGTCTTTGCAGTCTCAAAGATGAAATGGGATCACTAGCATCTTAAAATGTTATGAACATCAGACGAGTATAGCAGCAACAGAATCCCATCCATTCAAGACAGGAGCCATCATCCCAATGAATGCACGAGGATCTGCACTGAGACCGAAACACAGGCCAAGAATAGGAATATTTTGAAATGTTCACAAAATGAGTTACTTACAATCCTGATGAATAGGGATGAGTAAGGATGCATCTGCCCAGACTACCAAAAATTCTAAACTCATTTCCTTGCTGCCCATAGGACCAATGAAATCTTTTCAAATAAAACTTTATGTAAGATCTTTAAATCTGTTAAAATAAAATCATCCGATGTAAAATCTCTGGGGAGGGATCCAAGACCTCCCACGATCTTCTCTAGAAATTTTTCAATCGCTAAAACAAAAACAAATGGCTTTTGTTGAATTGTTTTGATAACTTGGAAAAAATTGTGGTTTCTTTGTCAAAGGACCAAAAGACTAGAGGAATTTGAAATCCCTCTTAGACAACAGGCAAGATCCACTGTCTAGGTTAAAGGTTTTGTCAAACCTGAATTGGGAATATATTCCTCCAACTGAGATTTTCCCCAGTACTAGCTGTTAATTTACTTATATTTTAAACAATTAAAGCTTTAAGCTATCCGTTGAACACATCTCTTAAGAGGAGGAACTGTTAATGAACCACATTACTCAAAACAATTGAACAAGATCCTGTGGCTGGCATGCTTTCACAGTTACTTGAACCACTCTCACAGACATTCAATTCATAGCAATTTCAGAAGCAGACGCTCCACTATAAATGTTAAATAACCTAAAATCCCCAAAAACCACAATCAGGATTGCAGGTTGAAAAAAAAAAAACCTCTGAAGATCATAAACACAACAAAAGAACTGAAAAGACAATGGAACTATGGTGTACCCATGCCCAGATAGTTGCCATCAACCTCCACATTGAACTAAACTTGAGGGAGGGGGCATTTCAAAGGAACAAAAGAGGAAATTTTTAATCTCACGGTAGACGTTGTTACTTGGACAGCATCGAGAGAGAAGCAATATGACCATCAGGGAAGTTTCATAGAAATATATATAGTAAGTCTTGAGATTAATAATGTGCATGGGTGTGATGATAGTTAGTTTATTTCATGAGAGAAAACTGATGTTCTGGCACCTAATGAGGCCAGGTTGAAGGGACAATGTGTGCAGGAATTGGAAAGGCAAACAATAATTGTTGCTGGGGCAGTTGGAAGTAGGGCTTGAAGAGGTAGCATGTAGTGTTAGAAGACTGGTTATACTTTCCCAAGATTCATACTGCTTCCTTCTCAGACCTTGGAAAATATTGATGCCTGTTATAAAAACCTATAAAATGTTTTATTTTCTTTCATTGTAATAGTCTTGCCCTTTTAATGGAGTACTGAATTTATGCGGAGATGTATGGCAATAAGTGCACTTGCGTATGCTTATAAACAATGGTTATTCCAGTCTTTTCATCACTTGTTAGTGCAAAGGTTGCTTAGTCCTGTCCATGAACCAAGATATCATTTTATTGATATCAAGAGATGATTTAGCTTCATATTAATAGGGGATGTGTTAATTGTTCAAGGGATTTACTGCCAAGTGATAAAGATTTGCATTCTCTTTGTAGCCCGTGTTGAGGGCAGCATTGTGATTTAGACAATTGATGTTCTGAATGTGTTAGCTTATCAGTTCCTCTGTTGGATAAATATGTTCAGCCTACTTCTGGCTGACCAAGTTCATGGGGCTAGTAGTAGTGAGCTTTCCAAACTTTTTACTATATTCACTAAACTAACAAGGCTAGCATGTCTTTGGGCAAACCCTAGGGTAACTTGTCACATTTTGCCTAGTGGTTCTACGGTACCAGTTAGTAAGCGTTCCAACGGTACATAGTGCTTTATAGATATAGAGGTGATAGCCTCATTTAAAGCTTTGTTCACTCAAATTAGTTCAGATCCTTCTTTTGCAAAACCCTAGCCTTTCAACTATCCAGTCATTTCTATACAAACACCAGATTCTGAGATAGAAGATCAGATTGGTAGTTTGGACTGAGAAGGCAAAAGAACAGGAAAGAAAAAATGTGTATCCAGTTGTGTTTGGAAAGCATGAAATTGCTGGTGCCGAGTGATTTAAAATGCAATTTAATGAAATTAAGTGACAAAGAAAAAGATGTGGTTATTAGTAGGTATGGAGCATCTGGAGTAATAAGAATGGGATTATTTGTGAAAGTGTTTGCAAAGAAGCTTAAATTGCAGTACTGTACATGATTACAAAACAAAGAATATTGTAACCATATTCTGGAAAGAGAAAATTATTGAAATTTCTTATTGTTTGATTACGGTTATCCAAGTGTATATGGGAGAACATGTGGATGGATGTAATGGTGAGAATAGGAGTGGTTAGGGTATATCTGATCATTATGTGGTTTGGGAAAAAGTCAACCATTTTAACCCATTTCTATGTTTCCCTCTCATTTCAATTTCAAATATTCAGGTACTTTTGTCTAATCTAACTACAAATGAATAAATTACAAAATTAATTTTGAGCATCATAACCCAGTAGTGTAACATCACAGAATACATGAACTAAGCAAAGGATGTGGTGTGAGTAGCCTAAGACATGTATGTCTTACCATGCAAGATAAGGAACTCATATGCTCTAGCAACTTACTTTTAGTTACATTATGTGCAATCTAGAGATGTTAAAACAATATTTTTCTCCATTGATTTTTCCAATGACATAGTGTAAAGTATTAGCAAACTTACAGGAAATATCTAGGCGAGTGACAAAGTTGTTCTTCAAGTCAAAGATGTACTGAAACGCAAGTAATGGTGCTGACCATAGTCTCAGCCTGCACATTTGAATGGCGTAGCTCTAAATACCTTCTACATACCAGAGCTTTCAGGGCTAAAATAATGCATTTAATGCCCTTCATAAATGCAAGTGTACTAGTGGAAGAGATGATAATAAAGACAGTGTCTATTTGAAGATTGTGATGAAAAAAACAAATTATAACATTCCTGGATTTCCTCATCAACTTGTAAGAGCAAACTTGTACTAGCAATATTCATTTCCTGAATAACAGCTGGCCAAACAAAAATTACACCCAAGGTTAAGTTTTGTCTCTATTTAAAATAAGAGGAAAGTTTATGGAATTTAATTTTTCCAATCTTAAGTCTGAGTTGTTTATTTCTATAAAAATATGTGATTCTGAAATAAATAAAAGTTAAAACTTATATAAAATAACTAATTATCTGATAATTTCTTTTATTAAGATAAAATTGTGTACATTTTTGGGAAGTTTACTAATAAAATAACATTAGATACATTGAACTCTGTTTACAATTTTGTTTACTCTTGTAAGAAAATTTATCAAGAGAATTATTACTTGCCTTTAAAACAAGAAGTCTTAGGGTGGGTGAGGGGACTTTCCTTTGGCTCTTGGGGGAATGAATGGTAATCCCTATTTCTGGGAAACTGTCTTTTATATCCTACTTTTTAATTTTTTGATGGCTGTGTATAAGTAAATTTCCATGTAAAATAACCTAAATTAGAACCAAATGGTCAACTGCGTATAAATGCATCTATGGCTTTGGAATACACAGATAAGGATAAAGGACCCTGTGTGTGTTTGTGTAAATACAATATGTGTGTATAAATAGTGAAGTCTTGGGACACACAGTTACAAGGAGAAAGCCATGGATATCAAATGATACTTGGGATACTATGAACATGAGACAAAGACAGAAATTGATTATTGAAAGTTTTCGAGGAAGTAAAGAAAATTACAAGGTAGAGCATGCTAAATATTCCAGTGGTTTGGCATAGAAGACAAGCTTGTGGCATATGCAGATGATGCTACTCTCTTTGCATCAATTCCATCCCCTGAATGTAGATCTGGGGTTGGTGAATCCCTTAATAGAGATTTAGCTAAAACTAGTGCATGGTGTAAATTATGGGGTATGAAGTTGAATCCTAACAAAACCCAAAGTATGATTGTAAGTAGGTCAAGGACGGTGGCTCCTCAACATCCGGATCTCAGTATTGATAATGTTTCTTTAAATTTGTATGACTCTTTTAAAATTTTAGGTGTGATTCTCGACAGCAAATTTACTTTTGAGAAACACATTAGGTCTGTGTCTTCTTCAATTGCACAAAAAATTGGCTTATTGAGAAAGTCTTACAAGATTTTCGGTGATCAATCTATTCTGAAGAAGTGTTTTAATTCTTTCATTCTACCTTGTTTTGAGTATTGTTCTCCTGTCTGGTGGTCACCTTCTGATTCTCATCTTAATTTGTTGGACAGAAACTTACGGTCTATTAAATTTCTTATTCCTGATCTAGATATTAATCTTTGGTACAGTCGTTCAATTAGTTCATTATGCAAGTTGCATAAGATTTTTCATAATTCTGACCATCCTTTACATTCAGATCTTCCTGGACAATTCTATCCTGTTCTTAATACTAGGCAGGCAGTTAATTCTAATAGCCAGGCCTTCTCCATCAGGAGGCTCAATACTACACAGTATTCTAGAAGTTTTAATCCAGCTGTTACCGAGTTGTAGAATGATCTTCCTAATCGAGTAGTTGAATCAATAGAACTTCAAAAGTTCAAAGTTGGAGCAAATGTTTTCATGTTGACCAGGCTGACATGAGTCTTTTTATAGTTTATATATGACATATCTGTTTTTGACGTTGTTAACAGTTTATATAGGCCATATCTGTTTGACGTTGTTACTGTTTATAGAATGATTTATTGTTAATTTATTCTCATCATTTATTTATATCCTTATTTCCTTTCCTAACTGAGCTATTTTTCCCTATGGGAGCCCTTGGGCTTATAGCATCTTGCTTTTCCAACTAGGGTTGTAGCTTGGCTAGTAATAATAATAATAATAATAATAATAATATTGACAGTGAGGTCAAAAGAAAAGCCCGGAATGACTGGAGAGAGTATTTAGACAGTAAAGCAGATGAGGCTGACAAAGCTATGAATTCAGTAAGTGGCTATGGTGTAAGAATTGCTCATAGAATTATAAATAAACTCTTGACTGGGGCAAAGAAGAAGCATATACCCATCAAAAAGAGAGACGGTTCTGTAATAGCAACAGAAGATGAAGAAAGACAATGTTGGATGGAATACTTTCCTGAGGTTATGAATATGGGATATGAAGGGAATATTTTGATTGATATACCTGAAGCTGATGAAGACCTTGATGTGTCCATGAATTAATTCAGTGTGTTTGAAGTTGAAGCTATCC
This sequence comes from Palaemon carinicauda, assembly GCF_036898095.1. Lineage (NCBI taxonomy): Eukaryota > Metazoa > Arthropoda > Malacostraca > Decapoda > Palaemonidae > Palaemon > Palaemon carinicauda. Next base: position 164,147,786 of record NC_090728.1, on the reverse strand, counting down.
TAAAACAAAACTAAAGAGATGGAAAGCCCTGGGATATGATGGAATAACTGCCGAGATGATACTGGCCAAAAATGAAGTGACTTCCAGACTACTTACAAGATTATTTTGTAGAATGTGGCATGAAGAGGCAAAACTTGATCAATGAGAGTTAGGAGTGTTGGTGAAAATAGCAAAAAAAAAAGGGATACCTGCCTGATTGCAACAATTACAGAGGCATAACACTTATGTAAGTTATGAAAATATATAGTATGCTTATTCTAAACAGACTAGAGAGAAAGATTAATGAAAACCTGAGAGATGAACAAGCAGGATTCAGAAAAGGTAGAAGTTGCACTGACCAAATTTTAATTCTAAGACATGTTGTACAGCTATGTGCAGAATATAGAAATCCCCTTTTGATGGCATTTTTGGACTATGAAAAAGCCTTTGATAGTGTGCACCGGCCAATTTTTTGGAGAGTCCTGCCTTATTATGGACTTCTTCTTAAATGTGTAAATTTGATTAAGTCTGTTCATGAGCATAGCAAGTGCAAAGTTAATGTTATTGGAGTCTTATCAAATGAATTTCCAGTGAACAGCGGAGTACTCCAACAGTATGTGTTGTTCACCTATATTGTTTATCCTCCTCATGGATTTTGTAATGCGTAGAATTGTCAAAGATGGTGTAGAAGGATTGGACTGGATTGGTGATAGGAATTTAGCAGACCTAGAGTATGCTGATGATGCTGTCCTTGTTGGCAGAATACCACATGATTTGCAAGGCTTGCTTACCAGAATGCATGAAATATCACACGAGGTTGGGCTGAAGATAAAGAGAAGAAAGACAGATGATAACGGAATATGCAATGGAAGATGAAATATCATTGGAAGTAGAAAGGATTAATGAGGTAGAATCATTTAAGTATTTAGAAACTAAGATCTCCAAATAAAGGGTCCTTAGAATTAGAGTTTAGTGAAAGATTGAAAAAAGCAAATCAGACAATGGCTTGGTTCAGTAAAATTTGGAAATCAAATCCCATGACATAACGTACAAAAATCAGACTATACATCAGTTTAGTGAGATAAAGTGTTACTCTATGGACATGCGAGTCATGGTATGATAATGAAACAATCTCCAATAGATTTAGTAAATTTGAAAACAGAGCCCTCAGAAGGATATTGGGAGTTAAATGGCAGGACAGTATTAGAAATGAAACTATAAGAGAGATTACCCGAGTACCATATGTGGATGAGATCATGATGAAGAGTAGATGGAGATGGTTTGGGCATGCTAATTGCACTTCCCAAAAAAGATTAGTTCACCAAACATTCAGCTGG
>NC_090728.1:164126470-164136470 GCF_036898095.1 Palaemon carinicauda | reverse complement strand
TGATCAGCTGTTGACTCACCCACACCATCTACATGCAACCATGCCAACTAAAGTTATTCAAGTAGATAACGCAACCACTCTCTCTTTCACAGTTGTTCAGGAGGAAATACTCCTCCAAGAATAGCAACAAATCAGAGAAGACAGTCATACAATACAGTTTATTACAAGCTACAAGTTATTGATTATGCAAAGCCACATGACAACAGAGCATCTGAAAGGGTCTTCAGAGCACTACCAACTGAAAAAAAAATGATCAGAGAATGGACGAAGCAAGGAGAGGAATTAGAAAAAAAACGAGAAGGGAAAAACATAGACATGATAAAAACATGGATAGATGAGCAATGAAATATAGGATATCCCCTCTCAATGAAGATGATAATGGTAAAAGCAAAGAGACTGGCAGCAGAGAGAAACAAACCAGCAAACAAGCCAACTGGATCATCGTCTAGGTGCTACCGTTTCATGAAATGGAACACACTGAGGGCGAGAGTGAGGACCATGATTTCTCAGAAGTAGGCTACAGAATAGAAGGATAAAGAGCAAGAATTCCACAAATAGGTGATCAATGCTTAGAAGAGAGATAAATTGTCAAATGGGCCAGATCGGTAATATGTATGAAGTGCCATCGACTACCGATGTTCCATTAAACAGAAGTGTGGAAAGAATAGGAGTGAAGACAATGACATTAAAAATAACTAACTATGAGAAACCTTGCTTTATTGTTGTTTTGGCCTGCTGTGCAGACAGCAAAAAACTTCCACTGCTACTTATATTCAAATGAAAAATTATGCCTAAGGATAAAATTCCAGTTGGTGTTCTTGTTTATGTCCACTCTAAAGGATGAATGGACAAAGCTAGAGTCAATCTCTGGCTTGAGAAGGTCTGGTCACAAGATGCTGGAAGTTTGGTAAAGAAACCAGTGTTATTAGTGTGGGATCAGTTTAGAACCCGCAAACCTTTGTGGTGAAGAAAAAATTGACAATTAAAAACAAAACAAGCAATCATCCCATCACAGCAACAACCCTTAAATGTCTGTATCAACAAATCTTTTAAAGGTTATATGCATGAAGAATGGGGCAAGTAGATGACTGCTGGTAACCATGAAGTAACAACAGCAGGATGACTAAAGAGACCATCCATTACACAAGACTGTGAATGGGTGAAGATGTTATGGGCTGCTATAAAGGAAGAAATTATAATAAAATAATTCAAGAAATGTGAAATAATCAATGTGATGAATGGCACCGAGGATGAATTTCTCTAGGAAGAAAGTGACATCAATGTGGATTACCCAGAATCAACTACAGAAAGTGACAGTAGCAACGATAATTTTTCTGGATTTGAGGATGATTATACTGTATGTCTGAAATTTTTCATTTTGTAATAAAGCAATATTATGATAATTCCTTTATTGCCTGAGTTCTGAAATAATACAAATAGATAGCCACTAAATGTGGAATTGAAAAACCAATTTATTTCATGAACTCATTTTTGGCTTTTTACTTATGTTTTACAAACTTTCTTGAGTGTTTACTGGTCTTGTCTATAAATTCATTTGAATTTATTTGCGCATGATTCAATAAGGCACTTGTTTTGAAGTTTTGCAATGCTGATAATCATTAGTGATGGCATTATTTCACCTCACCTTACATATTTATCTTGGCCTATGGTTTAGCAATCTTTGTTTTATCTTATTTCCCATATTTAGGTTTTATTTTTGTTTTTTCAGAAGTAACTTAATGTTGTACTTAACAATAGTATGGTTCTCAATTTTTAGACTAGTTTCACTTTCTTCTCTGTGTTTTTCATCAACCAAATATTAATCTTTTAGTCTAAAGACTACTTATTTGGTGGGACATTCTGTCAACAGTTTATCCACTAGAATTAAAGAAAATTTTTTTCTCTTTGTCTTCAGGACCAAAGATCTAGCACAGTTGTCAAGAACAAAAACTCTTTCCAATGAAACACTACCGGATTTAGTTATTTACAATACTGACTATACAGATCAAAAGTTTTAATACTTGAGCAATCAAGTCTGCTTTCTCAGAGAGTTATGCATTAAAATCTACCATGACCGCTCCAGTGTGTTCCCTAGTTTTAAATTTCTATATATAACATGTTGCAAAAAAATATCAATCCAAGCTAAGCTCCCACCATCCTGAGGGGCTCTAATAGGGGAAGAATAATGTTTTTCCCCTCAAAAGAGTACCTGCCCAAGGCTGAATATATACCCTTAACTCAATGCCCTAAGAATTGCCATTCTATTAAGAACTACCTCGGTACTAGAAGAAAAGGCGTCACATAAAAGTTTTGCCTCGTTTCAACAAAACTACATTTTTCTTTTCATAAGGAAAACCGATATCCCTTGTTTGATCAAAACTACATAATTTTGTTTCGTGAGTAGAACTGAAATCAGGCGTGCAAACAAAATTTATTCCACTTCTGTAGCGGTCAAACCCAAGATTTCTTAATGCATGGTGAAAAGTATTGAAAAGGAGGAATTAACAGAGTTCAACATTCATTTCAGTGCATTGAACTGGCTTTCAAGAATCTGAACCTGGCAAGATAGAAAATCTACTCCAAATTCATCACACACAGTTCTCCAGCTCAATGAAAGTGCTGGGCCGTCAGGGAGAAGGGGGAATAATCCAATAAAAGGATTAAATTTCCTTCTTGCGGCATGACACTAATCAAATATATATTCGATTACTTATGCTCTTGAAATATATCATAATTCTACTAGATATACAAAAACATAATTAGAAATATATTGCAGTACTTAATTTTCTTTAAGATTCTGCAATGAGCTTAAGCTGTATTTATCTAGATCAGGGGTGGCCAACCTATGGCGCATGCGCCAACAGTGGCGCATTGCACGATTACAAGTGGCGCACTATACCCCACAGATAATAAAAAGAAAAAAATATGCCTGCTCATAAAAAGAAATAATAATACTAACAATAATACTGATTTCAAGGGAAAAAAATACAAAAAGAATTTAAGGGGACCGTCTGTTATGTCCTTGATTTTTTCTAATTAATCAAAATACACCGTTCTATATATGTTTTAGAGTTGAGATACATATAATACCTTCATCATATACAAGTTTCAAGTCATTTGGTCAAAAACGTTTTGATTTATTAGCAAAAATCATGATTTAAAAAGCAAAAATAATGATTTTAAAAAAAAATTAGGTACATTTTTTCTCCTCTAATATGACACCAATTGTATTGAAAATCATACCACGAAAACTTCTTTATAAACCGAATCGATTTTCCTTTTTTTCTTAATTTTTAGCAATTATTATAAAGTGAACATTTTCCGAAATTGAGAACATTTGCCCCAGGTTATGCCTGTCGCTCTGGAACAATAGATACGAGAAAATATTTTCATCCATGAAAAAGATCAAGAACAAACTGAGGTCGGGACTATCCAATTCAAATCCGAAGAACTGTCTGCTGCTCTCAGTTACTAATTTGACTCCTAATATTACAGATTTAGTGAAAGCAAAGCAAAGTCAAAAGTCTCATTAAACATAATTGTTTATTTTTCCCGCATGTGAAATTATTTTTCTTTAAAACTACTAATTATGTTCAAATATTTTTATTAGTACATTCAGGAAAACTAATGACTATTATCAATGAAAATTCAGTGTCAATAAAGTAAGTACAGTTTACTTTGTATTCATGTTAAATCTTTTCCTTTACAACTGCTACATTTGTCCACACGATCATATATATATATATATATATATATATATATATATATATATATATATATATATATATATATATATATATATATATATATATATATAACAGATTTTGAGCGAAGCGAAAAATCTATTTTTGGGTGAGATAGCCATGGCGTCCTGATGGAAGGTTCCTTTTTGGTAGCTTCCTTGGGTATAAGACTACTAAGATATTCCCAGAGAATTTAACCACAGGTTATCACAGAATTCTAACTTCTGGAGCGAGTATCTCAAAGGTTTCCCTTTAAGACATCGTAATACAACAGGGGACGCGCATGTCTGAACGCGCCACATAGCTATCTTCACCCCGAACAGAGTTAATGCTTCGGTGTGTAAGGACTGAGAATAGCTGGGAGCCGTTCCACAGCTAATCTCACTCGTGGCTACTACTGATACTCGAGACGTAAACAAACGGACGCCATTGCTCTGATGACGTCACGCCCGTCTTCATCCTGAAGCCAGTTGCTGCCCATCACCATGATACAGTAGCACAGGGTGGGAACAAAACTGGACGAAGTAGTAGGGAGGGTCCATCAGGACGCCATGGCTATCTCACCCAAAAATAGATTTTTCGCTTCGCTCAAAATCCGTTTTTTGGGCTCAAGCCATGGCGTCCTGATGGAAGAGTACCAGAGAATCAATGTATCGTGGTAGATTTTCCCCTAGTATTAAGTGCCTAGGCATTGACAAAACAGCAAAGTAATCTTAAATAAAGAACCATAGGGAAGAAGTATCCTGCCCCCCTTGGCAGTGAAGTTCCCATGGGCTATGCCGACGTCAAAGTGGTATTGAAGGGCTATTCATCCTGATAGAAGAACTTGAAGAACTTAGAGATGAAGCTGAATGTTTGGTATTTGTATAGGAACATTCTGAAATTAGAACAGTGGTGGTTGGACACTGTGTATAGAGTTCATCTCTTGGGTATCAAAAGTAAGTATTCGTGTAGGAACCTTACTTAGTCAGGGTGAATATAATTTAGGATTAGACATCTTAAATTCTTCATAACCATAAGAAAGGAGGAATAAATAAAACTATGACAGGTATGTATTTCATAGTAAGTAGGAGCTGATAGAGACGCACAAGTAATAAAATAGAAATTTTATTTCACAAATGCAGAAATTGATTAATTTACAGCAAAAAGTAAAGTTCATTTACAGTAATTATAATGTACATAGAAATAAAGGCTTGCTCTTGAATCTGAAAAGGAATTTCAGGATTATTAGTAGGTACTCGTTCTCGAGGAACGCAAGTCTTTAATTAAAACACATCATGCTCAAGGCATGCGGCACTTGTGTGACACTATGACATTTCACCTGGGATAAGAACAGTTATAAAAGCACTAAGTGTTTTTCAACATCACTATGAATCGCTCGAGGGTCAACATAGGCACCCGAAGAGTTAGAGTCCCAAGTAACTCACTGTTCTACGCAGAGTTAGGTGCAGGTTTCATAACACTACCTGCGGCTACCACAAAATGTTTGACTTCGTGCACTTGTTTCGCATAATGTTTAAAGAAAACTCGCGAGGACTTCCAGCCCGTGAAGTTTTTAAGGCTTTCAAAGTCCATGCTCTGAAAGAAATTCAGAGATGATGCCACTTTTCTAGGATCATGACCAGCGGGTGTACTGTTCGGATCCGCTCTGCGAATGAAGTAGGTGATTTTCGCTCTTAATTGTTTCAGTGACAGGTCGCTGCCCGATGTTTCTCCTTTGAAGAGTTGGCCTCCACCAAAGTTTGAAGTTCTGCGAAGATAGACCTTGAGGCTCTCTACTGGACATAGAGAGACATCCTCCTTCAGGGGGCATATTCTCCAAGGGCCCCATCTTTTGGTGGGTAATTCATTTTTAGCGAGAAACGTCGGATCAGGGGAGAGGGTCACTTCTCCTGAATCGGTAAACAGGATGTGTCCTTCTTCTCTTGATAATGCCACTATTTCGCTGACTCGAGCTCCCGAAGCGAGAGCAAATAAAAATATAACTTTCTGAGTCAGATCCTTGAGGGGGCATGAATCATTGTCCAAGTTGGAGGCGAAATGGAGTACCTTGTCTAGTGACCAGGAGATCGGTTTCGGTGGGGGTGCTGGACGTAGGCGAGCACATGCTTTTGGTAGTTTGTTGAAGATGTCGTTGGACAGATCAATTTGGAAAGCATATAGAATTGGTCTAGTCAAGGCTGATTTGCAGGTTGATATCGTATTGGCTGCTAATCCCTGTCCATGAAGGTGAATAAAGAAGGACATACAGAAATCAATCGTGATTTCTTTAGGATTTTTTGTCTTGACAAAGGAGACCCATTTCCTCCAGGATGATTCATATTGCCGTCTCGTGGATTCGGTCTTGTATTCCTCTAGGAAGTCTAGACTTTTCTTCGAGATCCCAAACCTCTTCTTTGCGGCAAGGGAGAGAAAATCATGAGATGAAGGTCCTTGATTTTCGATGATGAAGCGAAGACAGTCGACTTCTGTACTTGTTGAGAGAGAACTGGGCCCGGGAGAGGGATCAGCTTGGGCTGCAGCTCCAGGACCAGGGGGTACCAGTTGCTCCGGGGCCACTTGGGAGCCACTAGGGCCGCTGTCCCTTTGAAGGTTCTCAGTTTGGAGAGGACTTTCAACAGAAGGTTGGTGGGAGGGAACAGGTAGATCTTGGACCATCTGTTCCAGTCCAGTGACATAGCATCCACTGCTTCTGCTTTGGGGTCCTCGTACGGGGCTACGTACAGAGGAAGTTGATTGTTGTCGCTCGTTGCAAAGAGATCTATCTGAAGTTCTGGGACTTGGTGAGAGATGAAGGAGAACGATCTTGCGTCTAGAGACCATTCCGACTCTATCGGGTTTGTCCGAGATAGAGCATCCGCTGTCACGTTGCGGAATCCTTGTAGGTGAACTGCAGACAGGTGCCACTTCTTCTTCTCTGCCAGACGGAAGATTGGGAGAAGCACCTGATTTATCTGGGGCGATCTTGAGCCTTGGCGATTGAGACAACGAACTACCACCGAGTTGTCTAGGGTTAGACGGATGTGGATCGAGGGCGGCGGGGATAACTTCTTCAGTGTTAGAAGGACCGCCATGGCCTCCAAGATGTTTATGTGGAACGTCTTGAACAGGGGAGACCAGGTACCTTGAACCTGTTTCTGGTGGGAGTGACCTCCCCAACCTTCCAGTGAGGCATCCGTGTGGATGTTGAGTGATGGAGGAGGGTGTTGGAGAGGAATGGACCTTTTCAGGGCCTTTTCTTCCGACCACGGCTTTAGGAGGCGTCGCAGTCTGTTTGGAAGCCGTCTCTTGAGGTCTCTTCGAGCGATGGATGCCGAGCGTCTCCAGACTCCCGCGGCATCCTTTAGCTGTGCACGAAGCACTGGGTTTGTCACTGAGGCGAACTGTAGAGAGCCTAGAACTCGTTCCTGCTGTCGTCTTGAAATGCGTTTGGATTTCAGTAGTCGCTTGACAGACCCTGCTATTTCCTTCCTTTTCTTCTGGGGGATGGAAAGGCGGTGTGACTGAAGATTCCAGTGGATTCCCAACCACTGAAACTTCTGAGCTGGAGAGAGGCGAGATTTTTTCTCGTTGATCTTGAATCCCAGGTGTTCTAGGTACTGGGTAACTTCGTTGCAAGAATTTGCACACTCTTCGGGCGATGGAGCCCAGACTAGCCAGTCGTCGAGGTAGGCCATCACCTGGACGTTTCTTAGGCGGAGTTGTTGTACTATGGCATCCGCCAGTTTTGTGAAGATCCGAGGGGCCACATTGAGGCCAAAGGGCATGGCCCGGAAGGCGTAGCTTTTCCTTTGGAGTCGAAATCCTAGGTAGGAGGAAGCGTGATGGTTCATTGGAACGTGCCAGTAGGCATCCGCCAGGTCTATAGAGACCGTGTAGGAACCTTGAGGCAGAAGGGTCCTTATTTGTTGAAGCGTCAGCATCTTGAATTTCTTGTTCGCTATGAACTTGTTGAGGGGGGATAAGTCCAGAATGACTCTGAGTTTGTCTGAGTCCTTCTTGGGGACACAAAACAGTCTCCCTTGGAACCTGGTGGACTTTACCTTCCTTATCACCTTCTTGTTCAAGAGGTCTAGAACATATTCTTCCAGAAGGGGGGTTGATTGTTGGAAGAATTGCTGGAAGATTGGGGGTGGTTGAGTCCAACTCCAGCCTAGACCCTTCTTGACGATGCTGTGCGCCCAGGGATCGAAGGTCCAACGATCCTGGAATTGGCGGAGTCTTCCTCCCACCGGAAGCACTTCATTGCTTCTGGTGTCCCGAGGACTTGCTGCCTCGGCCGCTAGCTCCCTTTCCTCCTCTACCTCTGGAGGGACGGCGAGATGCGTCTTTGCTTGCACCCCTGAATGAGCCTCTACCTTTGGCACGAAAGGTAGTTGATTGTTGCTCAAAGGCAGGGGTGAAGACCGGTGACTGTGACAACACCGGTTGGGGGACCAATTGAAAGGTCTGTTGTGGTTGGGCAACCACTTGGGAGGTAGCGGGTCCCGGAAACTGACGTCTTTGCTGACGTTGCTGGGGTTTTGGCTTTTGGGATTTCCTCTTAGGCTGAGGTCCGTCGTCCTGAGAGGGTTTCCTTTTCCTGGACATGCCCCACTTGTGGAGAAGGTTCCTATTCTCCGTGGCGGCTCTGTCAGTGATTTCCTTCACAAGGTCAGAAGGAAAGAGGTGTTTTCCCCAGATGTTGGAGGAAATCAGCCTCCGGGGTTCGTGTTTCACGGTGGCACCGGCAAACACGAATTCACGACAGGCTCTTCGAGCCTTTATGAAGTGGTACAAGTCCTTCATTACAGTCAATAAGTGGGATTTGGAGAGTACCATGTAGTGGTCTGGTACTCTAGTGTCACAGGCCATAACTTCAAGTTGGACTTGATGAGATAGGGATGCCGCAAGCCTCTCCTTCGTATCTTGTTCCCGACGAAGGAGGTGATCGTTGAGCTTAGGGAGGTCTTCATTAAACTGACGTCCGGCGACGTCAGGATCGAGCCTTCCCACGACGAAAGTATGTTGAACATCTTTCCAGTGTCGAGCGTCAGGGGGGGTCACTATGGAGAAGGGTCTGCACTCCTCCAATGCAGGGCAGGGTTTCCCTTCATCCGCCGCTTTAAGGCATGCAGCTAAGGCCTTTTCCAAGAATGGAAGAACCGCAGTTTCAGGTGCAACGTAAGTAGGGTGCTTCTTGCTCAAGGCGGGAAGCTTAGAGCAGGTAAAGCCTCTACTCTTGAATGCGGCGGCTAGCATAGCCTGGGCCTTTGCGAGATCGAACACTATCTCTTCCTTAGGTTCGGTCTCTTCCTTCGAGGCAGGTTCGGAACGAAGCCGGACGTAACAGTCCGGGTAGGCCTCAAAGTTTGGGAAGAACTCCACATCTTCCAAAGGGACCGTGCCGATCTTATCACTGACAAAGATCCTGCCGGTCGCAATAACCATATGCTCTGCATACCTCCACGGGTTGGCATGAGAGCAAGCGGGGAGATCCTTGACCGAAATCCTCTTCGGTTCTCTGGATCCTATCATAGACCTGATGGACTCCTGGTTCTCCTTCAGCCTGTCGTCCATGACGGCTCTAATCAGTCGGATCAATTCTTGAGTGGAAGAAGAAGGATCCGGAGTCGAGGAGGTAGACGGAATAGACATTTCCGTCGGTGTAGGAGTAGGAGGGGGGATGGACGGGGGAGCGACCTCTTGCTCCGACTCGGCGTATTCCACCTTGTCTTCGTCATCTTCGGCTCCTTGAGCCATAAGCGTTTTCTCCGTGTCTTCCGAGACATCCGAAATCTGTTCGTCATCTTCGGAATCCAAACGGCACTCGTGCATGGACTGAGCCATGACTACATCAGGTTCCACCGTAATTTGGACAGTGGGGATCACGTCTTTGGGTACCACTGAATCAGGGGAGGCCTTAGGGAACAACAGTGACCTCAGTTCTTCGGTGGCCAGGTACGGTCCGGTAGCATTTTTCTGGAAGCCACGCACCCACTTGCGCAGCTTTTCACGAGAAATGTCTCTAATCTCCGCTGAGGGAGGGTTATGGAAGGCCTCAACTAGGTGAGCCTGACAGACCGTACAGTTCAGTGGATTCCAAAACTTCAAATCCCCTTTCTTGTCTGCAAAAGGGGCGTGAGTCCTGCAAGCCGTATGCCCGTAAAACTGCGGGCGTTTCACAGCGCAGAAGGCGAAATCACACTTCATCTGCTCCTCCTGTAGAAGAAAGAGAAAATGAGTATGGGGGAGTCATAAGAATGGCTCTTAAACTA
>NC_090728.1:164073970-164118970 GCF_036898095.1 Palaemon carinicauda | reverse complement strand
ACAGTATCGTGACAATGGTTTACTAGATAATTAAGAAAGAAGGTAAGAAGATGGCTTTCATCGGGACATCTTCACAAAGCCCCTAGTTATTGGATGAAATAGCTGTCAGCAAAGATTGAATACAAGATGCAGGAGAGTAAAAGATTGTCTTTTTCTTCTAAACTATATCCACAAAGATGTGAAAAGATACAGAAAACTAGAAAAGTAATGCCTTAAAATAACCAATGAAACAAGTTCTTTAGCGCTATTATAATATGTCCCTAGCATGAAGTCTGTTCAAGGTGTGGCAGATTCTAGAGTTTCCGGAGGACGGTACTGCCAGTTTGACCACCAATTATCAGATTAGCAGCTCCCTACCTACCTACCCACTTGTTCGAAGGTTGATTTGGCAGCATGGGTAGAAGTATACAGCCATACCAGCCCCAACCTGAACAGATCTCGTACTCTGAACAGAGTATAATAATCAGCTGAACAAAATAAGTGATCTATAATGCCAATTTTTCAGACCTGAGAAGCTTGTTAGTGGCTCTTGTTTAATAAATTGCTGCTCAATAATCTAATAAAAATTGAAAACATTAAAGATTCTGACCAAATAAGTGGAAAATTACATAAACCATTGCGATAGTGGTGAACAGCATTTTACAGTTATTGTAAAATAACCATTTGTCAAGCAGGTTTTAACAGTGCAGTAATAAATAAAAATAAAATTATATCAATATGACAATTTTCGAATAATGTGGAATGGAAAAGGTGACACTTCTTTTATAAGCACTGGAATGCTAGACAAGAACCTTGCTTATAATTCTGGATATAATCAGAAAAACTGTGCTGATGGTAATGAAAAAAAAATTGAGATGTTTTAAAGCTTTAGGCACTTTGCCAGCTTATATAACTTGATATCAGACAGAAAGATCCAGGCTATTTACTCAAGTCTTGGATTCGATCAAGTCACTCACCAGGGGACTGATTACTGCCTCTTCATATGCACATATTTAAGACAAGGTTGACGTTGCCAATTAATATAGATCAACCCTGTTTTCAATAATGGGAGATTGCTCAAATCAAGAGAAACGCATCTTTTCGAGTACCGGTAGTCATAAAATAGTAAATACAGAAAGGAGACACACATCACCTTACACAATTATCACATAGCCAAAAAGCTACAGGAAAGGCTTATGGTTGTATAAATTAAAAAGTTGTTACTTCTGGACACAGGAGTAAAATAAAGAGAACACATAAGTGTGAAAGTGATCTTGACAGATAAAGCTATGACCAAAAAAGAAGTCTGATAGTTAAAAGCATTACAGCAGCCAACAACTATGAGAGAGGGTACCTCAATGAATGGTTTTAACATTTCTAAGACTATTCCAACAAGGATCCTCAAAATGATAGTTTAAACTTTGTTTGATTTTTAAATATTGGTAATACCATTTAAATTATTTTCTAAATACACGTTAATACAGGTATAGCTGTCTTCTTCCTATATGGTTATTTCTGGCTAAAATTTAACTATACCCAAGTATACTGTATAACTAAAGATACCTATACCAAAGTATAAAAATATACAGTATAAGTATGAATTGCAAAACTTGAAATAATATTCATAAGATGCTTGGAAATCAACAATGCAACCAATATATCTTATAAAGTACATTTCACTGTACAGCTTAGAATACAATAGGCTGAAACATCAAAAACCACAGTAGAAACATTTGGAAATATAGTGAATAAGTATAGTACTTCAAGCCAAAGCTGCCTAACAATTTTTTAAACAAATTATATGATTTATTTTGTTACTAAATGCACTTTACAATTCTAAGGCAGCTGCAGGTAAATAGTATCTTTGCAAAACTATAGGCTACCAAAAAACTCAGGAGGAAGATTACAAATAAATCATATGAAGCACTATAATACTGCATACAGATGCAAATCCGCTCACCATGGTGCACGATGTCTGAAGGCGAATACCTAGTAGATGCAATCCACATTTATTTGAAGACTATAGAATAATAAGCTGATGACATTTCAAATAAGACTGAGATGTATCAGGAGATATTTAGAAATGCATACTTTTACCAAAATTGCCTATAATAAAAGGAAGTCCCTGAAAATCTTTAACCTTATCAATATAAATTTAGCTAACAAATTATAATAAGAGACTGGTATAAAGTGCTATAATACAATATAGCTGCAAATTGCCTAACATCTGTTAAATAAGTAAAAACTATTTTCATTACTTTATTGTGTCTTCATCTAAACTACCCTCCATATATATCCCTTAAGCATACCCTGGTGTAGGTCTAAATTATCTCAGTCCAGATGGGGTAAAATATATTGATTATAGAATATTTGCATATGAAATTCCCAAATAAAAAACATATGTAGAATTGCCTAAAAAACTGAATCAACTCTTCTGAATCATTTAGTACAATTGCCAGTTAGAGTACGTACAAATGGACATGGTGCACATTTATTACCTACTCAAAACCTCTAATAACAATGATAAATAAGTTATCTAAATATACATACATATATATATATATATATATATATATATATATATATATATATATATATATATATACTGTATATATATATATATATATATATATATATATATATATATATATATATATATATATATATACAGTATATATATATATATATATATATATATATATATATATATATATATATATATATATATATATATATATATATATACAGTAGTACCTTGATTTACAAGTAATTGTGAATACAAGCAAATTGGAATAAGTGCAAACAAATGTGAATTGGGTTATGGGTATTGTATCGGCCTGCGAGCAAAAATTTCCGTTGTGTGGGCATTTTTTGTGGACAAGTACTGTATAGATGAGTCTATCATGCAATGAGCAGAATTTCTCAGGTGTAATGATATATCTGTTTTAAATATCAGATTTAAGTTGAGATATGTCTCTATGAATAATACAATTACTTTTGTGTGTGTGCATTGTTTTTTTAACTATGTCTTCATCTTAAGTAACATAATTTTATTATCCGTTTCTTATAGAGGAAGAGACAGACTAAAGACATTAGGTACTTTGTAGAAGGGGAAATGATCGAACAGTTTTGAAGTAAAAAGAGAAATGACAGTGTTAGGGTAATCATTATTTGAGGTTAGGTAAAACATGCCTGTACAGGTACTACACCAGGTCGAAAGACCTACTGAAAAAAGTACAGTAGCAGCCCATTGGAGGGTAGCACTGGCCAACGGGACTATAGCATCCATAGTAGTTATTCGTCAATGCTATGACCTCTTTCTAGTGCGTCAAGCCAGGAAGCTCCACAAACAGGGTGGGGTCCATTCAGCCATCCATAACTATGCCTACAACAGCATGTACATGCTCCATCATGCTAGCATGAGAAATAACACAGATGCCCTTTATGGTCTCTCCTTCAGTATGACGCATACCAAGCACTGGAGACAGGTCTCTTTCTCCTTCATACCCGAGTTCATAGCTAGAACATAAATTCTGTCAGTTTCCAATTCCAGGACGTCTTCTTTTCAAGTAGCGAGCCTTAGAAAGGTAACCGAAGACCCTAATCAGCTGCTTTTGTGTTCTGTTACAGCACAGAGGTGCTACCTTAAACATACGCATGCAACTCGACCTCACCTACAACACTTATTCGTCAGCATGGGAAGAGTAAAGAAGGTGACCAAAAATACAATCTCCTCTTGGCTAAGAGAGGTGAATCACTATACATATTCATCATCCTCACTTTCTGCCCCAGGAAGAGCTTGGGTTAGAGCTCATGATGTCAGACGGGTCAGCATGACCGTGGCATTCCGTAAGAATCTATCTGTGAGAACAAGTACTCCAGACAGGCGGCTGGAAAAGACAGATTACGTTCACTGCCCATTGCCTACGGGAATCAACTCACAGGTCCCTAGCTACCTTGGCTCCTCTCAAAGGAACAATAGCATTGGACCAAGGATAGAGGTTATATGTTACATTGGGATGAAAGTTTAGAATGACTCACTGATTGCTTTTCTTTTCATCTTCCACTCTCATGGGGTACAGCATCGAAAACCCTGTTAGCTGGAATATGTCAGTTTGCAAGTAAGCACTACTTAGCTAGTGGCTTTTCTATTTATACAACATAGACGTGTTATGCACTCTTTATGAGGGGGAGTGTGTTGTAACCAAGCAAATCCATTGATATATAAATGCCTCATTGTTACTGTAAGGAGATGTGTTGTAGCCAGGCATATATATATATATATATATATATATATATATATATATATATATATATATATATATATATATATATATATATATATATATATATATACACTGTATATACAGTATATATATATATATATATATATATATATATATATATATATATATATATATATATATAAAATGTGTATATACATATGTAAAAGGGTCCAAGTTTTGGTAGCCAGGGACAACTATCCAGTCAGTTGAAATAAGAACTTCCTTCCACCTAAGGAAGAGTCCTATGTAAAGGTTGAAGGTGTCTAGTTTTAGTTCTAATTTCATCAGAATAGATGCTTACCAGAATGTCAGCTGACCAAGCCCAACCCCTTACTGAGGTGCCTAAGCACAGCAATGGCCACCCCAGCAAACAGTCTGAACTCATGGTCCTGGCTGGGATCGATCTGCTGCCATGCAAATGCTAGGCAAACACATTACCACTGTTCTAGCCAGGACAAAGGTTTGTATTTTTATTGAAATAAATAACAAATTTGGAGAGAATTTGTATTTTTCCTAACTCTACCAACTTGAGTCCTTTACTCATACCTTCCTGCCCCCACTTACCCATAGAAAGTCCTGACTGCAATCAGATGAGTGCTCAGTGAGCAAGTAGGGGACAGGGCTTTCCTGCTCCTAAATGGTAACAACCAGCCATTTTAGAGTATACTCCAGCTTTGCTGATTATCTATTCTATGTAAGGACTCTGGATTGTATTAATAGGAAAACTACATCTCCTCAAATTTGTCATATTATAAATATATGTATATGAAATGTATGTTTAAATATAAATGTAAATATAACTTATATGTAATTATTTAAAATGTTTGTAAACACATAAAATAGCACCTTGGGGTACTAGTCCAAATCATTCTGAAAAGCCAAAATGCTCGATTCCCCCAAAAAAATTACAATAAGAAAAAGAAATTCACTGGATATGTTCCACACTTCTATAAATAAATATGTACTAATAGCGATCCCTCGCCACTTCGCGGTTCGACTATTGCAGAAAGATGAAAATTAAAAAATACCGCCTTATTGTGGAAAGCAGCCATGTTTCATATTGATGAGCGAAAGAAACAGCTTCCGGGCTGCCAGACAAGGAGAGCAGCTTGCTCTTATACCCACTGGAAGTCAGACAATGACATCATCACATCCTTTCCCAGCATCTTCCCTTGGTATATCCCGCCGCTCCGCCAGTCTCTCGTTCTTGCTGTACTGTACTCTTACAAGTGTCTCGCATTCGTAGTGATCTGTGATTTATTTAACTTTTGTAAAACCATTAAAATGTCTGCTAAGCACCATGCCCCTGTGAAAGAGTCCTCTAGTGAGCCGAAGAGGAGGAGGAAGATGATGACAATCACTGAAAAGGTAAAACTTTTAGATATGTTGAAGGAAGGTAAAAGTTATGCCGCGGTGGCACACCATTATAGCATGAACAAATCTACTGTGCGCTATATAGAGAAAGATGAAGTGAACATCCGCATAACTGCAACAGTAACGTTTAACAAAGAAGCGAAAAATGTGATAACGCTGCGTAATAAGCGAATTGTTAAGATGGAAGCTGCATTAGCCTTGTGGATTGCAGATTGTAGGAAAAAAAACGTGAGTTTGGATACTAATATGATCAGGACAAAGGCTAAGTCTCTCTTTGATCAAACTTTGCCCGATGACGACGACAAAGAAGAAGAAGCCGATGAAGATGACCAACCACAGCGTACTACCAATACGATGAAAGATTCGCCGCCTCGAGGACGAGGCTTTACAGCCAGCAAAGGCTGGTTTGACAAGTTTCAAAAGCGATACGGCCTCAAAAGCGAGCCTTTGTATGGCGAGGCAGCCTTTGCTGACACCGATGCTGCCTGACGAGCTGTCAAGTTTTGCAAAAGTATTGATGGGGTTATGGCATTATACAAGGGTATTTTGCAACTAAAGAAAAAGCAACGACAGCAACTACCCATCAACATGTTCTTGACAAAGTTTAAAAAGCCAGCTACACCATCAGCGCCTCCAGCAGTGGAGCCTTCGGGTGAACCTCAACTCTCTAAGAGTGGAGTGGGAGCCTCTGTGCCTCTCTCACAAGCAGATGACGACGACCCAGCGCCGATATCTGAGGACCCTGAGGCGCTTCCAAAACTGCTTTAAAGGCCTCATTGAACCTGTGCAGTAACACCATCATGAGCATTCATCAGACTGTACAGGTCTGTCATCGTCATCAGCCTTATCATCGTCATCACCTTTATCATTGTCATCATCGTCATTTGCAGCGTCGTCGTCGTCATCATTATAGCTGAAGATACTACTGTTATTGGTGAGTATTAGAACACCATAATATCGTATCGTATGATAGAGAGAGAGAGAGAGAGAGAGAGAGAGAGAGAGAGAGAGAGAGAGAGAGAGAGAGAGAGAGAGTGTATGTGTGTGTGAGTGGTTTGTATACAGTAATTAAAAACTGTAGATTCAAGTCAAATATACGAGTGAGTTAATGTATATTATTTGTGGATTTATGTAAAATATTTGTGAGTGAATGTAGTATACATTACAGCACTGTACTGTAATGATTTTATACTTAATGTCCATCTATTGTCTGTCATTCTCATTATATGTCCTGCCCATGTCCATTTCTTTTTCTTACAAGTTGTTAGAATATCCTATACTGCACTTTACTTTGCTCCTTTATCCATGTTGCTCTTTGTCTGTCTCTTAGGGTTATTCCCATTATTATTCCTTTTATAACTCTTTGCATTGTAACTACAGTAGCTTATGGTCTAAGGCTACCCGTTGAGATGTTACCACTAGAGAGTTATGGGGTCCTTTAACTGGCCAGACAGTATTACACTGGATCCTTATCTCTGATTACTGTTCATTTTCCCTTTACCTACATATACACCAAATAATCTGTCCTATTCTTTACATATTCTCCTCTGTCCTCATACACCTGACAACACTAAGATTACCGAACAATTCTTCTTCTCTCAAGGAGTTAACTACTCCACTGTAAGTAATTGTTTAGGGGCTACTTTCCTCTTGGTAAGGGTAGAAAAGACTTTTTAGCTATGGTAAGCAGCACTTCTAGGAGGACACTCCAAAATCAAACCATTGTTCTCTAGGCTTGGGTAGTGTCATAGTCTCTGTACCATGGTCTTCCACTGTCTTGGATTAGAATTCTCTTGCTTGAGGGTACACTTGGGTACACTATTCTATCTTATTTTTCTTCCTCTTGTTTTGTTAAAGTTTTAATAGTTTATACAGGAAATATTCATTTTATTATTTTTACTATTCTTAAAATATTCTATTTTTCCTTGCTTTCTTTCCTCACTTTTGTATTTTCCCTGTTGGAGCCCCTGGGCTTATGGCATCCAGCTTTTCCAACCAGGGTTGTCGCTTAGCTAGTAGTAGTAGTAGTAGTAGTAGTAATAATAATAATAATAATAATAATAATAATAATAATAATAATAATAATAATAATAATAATAATAATAATAGTAATAATAATAATATTAATAATAATAATGATAATAATAATAATAATAATTAGCAAGACTCCAAGTTTCTGATGTATAAGTTAATACTGGTAGGACCATCTCATTAAATGCTTTTCTTTTTAGAGAAAGTGGCATTTTAAGTTTCATAATCACATTTTCTTTACCAAATAGTCTCCATCCCATGCTTATCATTCTTTTAATTACAGCCTCATGTCCTGGGGATACTTTTACTGTCTGTCCTAAGTATGTATATTCATTAACAATCTTTAGAGGCTCTCTGCATTTTCATTGAACATTATCTTAGTTTTATTCATATTCATTTTCAGTCCTACATTTCTGCTTTCTCTGTTCAATTACTCTACTATGTCATCTGCAAATCTCAAGTTGTCAAGGTATTCCTCATTAATATTAATTCCTACATTTTCCCAATCTAACTCGATATATATATATATATATATATATATATATATATATATATATATATATATATATATATATATAATCTTTTCGTGTGTATATGTATGTACACAGTGGTACCACATCCACTATCACGTTCTAACCCTCCATATACGTTTTGTAAGGATTTTTTTCTGTATATGATTATGTAATATTTGATAATATAAAATGCATGATAAACATCATTATGGTATGTGATCGGCGATATAAAATGATTCTGATATCTCTCTCTCTCTCTCTCTCTCTCTCTCTCTCTCTCTCTCTCTCTCTCTCTCTCTCTCTCTCTCTCTCTCAAATAGCAGTAAAATTTGTAATGTTTTTAATTTTCTTAAATAATTTCTCTCTGATAAAGAATGTTATTTCAGGTTGAAAAAAAAATGAAATTAGATTTTATATAAAAATTCTGACAATCTACCTTTGTCAATGAGAAAAATTTGTACAAGAAAAACAAAATTCCTAAAGGCCTGATGACTTAGCCCAGAGATCATCTCTCGTATCTGACATTGCTGGGAGGTAACTATCATATATAAGGGCAGAATTCTTCTTTTATGGAGTTTTAATATTTAAAGAGCTCTCACTTTATTAAGATATTGGCGATATGAATTTCAGATACTATAGAATAATTTAATCAATACAATTATGACTAGTTAAAGACGAAGAAAGGTGTGAGTGACAGTTATGTCCCACTTGAGGGTCATCCTTTATATTAGAAAAAACATGTGTTGTAAAATTATTAAGTTTGTCCATGAAAATTGAAGCAGTAGGTTTTAGTAACAAGGATTGGTATCTATATCCATAATTAATAGTAATGCCTATAAAGCTTTAAATTACTTTACTTCCATAGTACAGTATTTGTTAGGTAAAGCTCTATAAATATTGTACATTACAGTTTAAGCAAACTGAAACCTATGCTTTTTTTGTTTGTGATCAAAATCAAAGTATTTCTGATTTAATCAGGCGGTTTTCTTGTACAAAATGTCAACTGGCATTGTGGAAGAATAAAATTCTTAAGTTAATTTCTTAGTCAGTTCATTGATAGAAATGTTGTCACTAGGTAGCAATCATCAAATTAACATATGGGAATGGTTTAGATGCATAATTGTTATATGTCCATAACTGGACCAGCAATAACAGTAATCAGTGATGTCAATCCAAAAATCAACAGGCAAAAACACTGATTAAATAATAATTTCTTCTGAATAAAGAACTTTGGCAGGGCATCTTAACAGTATTGTACTCAGAATTATCAGATTGAAGTTATCACCACTAATATTTTTAGGTCTGACTTTCACTTTATGGGGTTAGATGTAAAATTAGTATGCTACGGTCTATTCTGTATACCCATTTAGTCTAAGTTTTCATATATTACCTTTCCCATGATTTTCAGGGCTTTCCCACAGTTTATTTTGCAATTTCTCCAAAATCTACTACTTTTCAACAACATTATTCTTCATACCTTCTCATCACACATCTAAACCATCTTGAGCTCTGAGTTATCAAGTCAATTTTCCTCCTTTGGCCATGAATCTTAACATTCTGTACTTGCACCTTTTCAAAATTTTCACTTACTTTCAAGTTGATTAATTTATCTATTTTTTCTTACAGCAAATCTCATTATGACATTTCTCTACATAATAAACTGTATATCTCAGGACAAAAATAAATTTATAGAGCACCATTAAAGGCACAATTCAACATTATATGGTTAAACTTCCAATATCAGAAATTTATATTAAACGCATTAGTTCTCAGAACATAAAGACCTTGCCCACAATATATACCTTGCAGTATAGTTTACTAACAAAAGCTTCTTCATTTCACCAAAAGATATATTTAACAAAATTTTTAAGGATTAAAACCAACATTTTCTGTTAAATTATTTAAGAACCATTAGTAACTGGTTAAATATATAAATATATAAGATTTAGTTTTGAAAAGTAACCCTTACATTCTTTTGTAAATTTTTGTTTTTTTATGCTTGAGACATGAAATGTTTTACAAAACTGTATTATACAATACAATATATTGTGGTGCAATATACTGTATCAAAATATTACCTTGGCCACTACCTTCTGCCAAATCACAAGAAAGCATGATAAGAAATATCTAAAATGAAAATTAAATGAACCTAAAAAATAGTACTCATACTCCAAATTTAGCATATTTCTTCGTTCAATAAAATATTCTAAAGAATTTAGCATCCTACTCTAGAGTTGCTATTTCCATCTCCTTATCAAAATTAAGTCCCAGCTATAACTTTATTTCACCTCTAACCAAAGACTAATATGTGCTCTAATTTCTGTTTCAGTGTAAATGTAATATACTATACATCAAGATTTCAAAATTTACCAATCCAATATACTTGAACCTCAATACTGGACACCAATTAATATATTTTTGACAGGATTATGGCAGTCACAGTATTAAATTATACTAACTAATGCTATAAGTACAGCAAACTGATATTAATTCAGTATTTGCATACAATCTTACAAAATTAAACATGCTGAGTTCCCACATGATAAAAATGTAATACAAAAATAACTTTCCACTAATTAGGATACAGGAGGCCCAAAACCTCGTTATAAATATTTTCTGCTCTGATTGTGAAAAACTAGTCTCTTCTTTCAAGTTTATAGATTCAGCATATGTATAATTTTGTGAGCTATTTTAAGAGCAAGGCACTTTGATTTAGTTGCATAAGAAACTGCTTATAAGAGAGAGAAAGGGTGCAAATACGATTTTCTCATGTACTGTTTCTATAATAACTGGGATATATGTTGATATAGAAAAGAAAAAACTTTGCACCTGTTAAAAATTTATAAAAATGCAAGTCAATTGTCAAGCACTGTATCAGAAAACATTTACCTAATAGTTTCCAAAGTTGAAAGTAAGGGCTATGATACAATTAATGTACTGTATCATTTATATGAGATTATGGGGTATTAAAATGACCAAAATTAAAAGAAAACTGTAACATATCTCTACATCAAACTTTTACAGGTGCAGTCATTTTGCAACTGAAAAAGGACTCAAGTGTTAGTGTAAGTAAAATCTAATAATTAAAACAGGCCTGTTGACTGCAAAAAGAGAAAATCTCATTAGGCAAAGAATACAGCAAAGGAATACATACATAAAATGCAAGGTGAATAGCTTAAAAAATAAATTTAAATACATATTTCAAAACTAAATTGAGATAGAAAAATAAAAAACAATAACATTTACAATAATGTCAATGATAATGCTAATATATTACTAAAAAAATAATTGTCATAACTGTCACTCTACCTGATCTGAGGAGGGTGATTTGCATCTCTCATCTTCTTTGGAAGAATCTGCACGTTTCGGAGAACGAGGAACCCTCTGATATGGGTCAGCATTACCATAAAGATCAGGTGTTCCCATATTCAAAAGGCAAGTCTTGGCAATGTAGTCGACGATCACTAACCCACTTTCATTACCATATGAAAGCCTGTTGAGAGTTCATGGATTTCAAATGGTGAACCATTTCACATTTTCATAAAAATAAGAATTTGCTTTATATACTGTTCTGTACCATATATTTTCATCTGGGGTTTCAAAAGACAATTTTCTATGATAAAATGCTCCAATTAAACAAAAGAAATTGAAAATGGTTTCACATGATTTTATTTGAGTTTGGCCTTAATAACAATAGGATCGACCACTTTAGAAACTTTATAGTTATTACCTTCATCAAACACATTACAGTATCAGCAAATGGTAGGCTAAGCTATTACATTATTATTATTATTATTATTATTATTATTATTATTATTACTAGCTAAGCTACAACCACAGCTGAAAAAGCATGATGCTATAAGCCCAAGGGCTGCAATAGAGAAAAATATCCCAATGAGGAAAGGAAAAAAGAAAAACTGCAAGAGAAGTAATAACAATCAAAATAAAACATTTTAAGATATCTAACAACATTAAATTAGGTCTATCATATATATAAACTATAAAAACAAGATAGAAAGAGCATGCCCGAGTGTACCCTCAAGCAAGAGAACTCTAACCCAAGACGGTGGAAAACCATGGTACAGAGTGCTATGGCACTACCCAAGACTAGCGAAAAATGGTTTGATTTTGGAGTGTCCCCCTAGAAGAGCTGCTTGTAAGCATCACAAAAAGTGAAGTGATCAGATTATTGAAAGTGGAATTTTATTAAAAATAAATATTTCTATACTGACCTGTGGTTCACAGACTATTTCCTCGAAGCTCACAAGTGAGGATGTGTATCATAACACAAAAATGTCCTGTTTTCACTAACTTCAACTGCCTCACCTCTACCCATAGTATACTACTGCCAATTAAATGGTGTTGTATGTCAATGAGTGTGGTGTGGGTAGGCGCTTTCATACATGAATTCATATAATGTTAAACAACCTCTTGACACAACTAATCAAAGAGGAGTTGGGGATGGGACATTATCTGAGCCTCAATGGAGTACTGTATAGAAATAACTTCTTTTATCAAAATTCCATTTATTTCTATGAATCTCACCTGAGGTTCACATGTATAGATCCAATTCTCCGAAGGAGGCGGGTAAGTGCGGGAAAGAGACTAACATAACCAAATGTTCTAACCTAAAAAACTTACACCAAGCAACCAGACGAGCCTCACCTCAAATCTCCAGAAGCTTAAAGGTTTCCCCTTAATACTTGAGAGAACTTTTGCAATACTGCAACAAATTCAGATATACTAACTGAAGAATTGCTATGAAGGCCTATAAACCAATAGCAACTTTTAAGTCATCCTAATCAATAAGAATTACCATAAAACACACAATCCAAATACTATTTACTTCACAACATCAACTGGAGCTACCATAGGACCCAACAAACCGACACGCTTACAAGAAAATCCTGTTTCCCTTAAATAGTGTTTACCCAATACAATTTGAAGAGCCACTTGAGCCAATGAAACCTATCCTCCGAAGCACTACCCACCTTTCTCCCTAATGAGGATATGTAGAAAAAACGCAGAAGAATATTTGCCCTGAATTCATTCTTTGGCCAAAAGCTTGGCAAGAGACACAAAATAATTTTATCAACACCAAAATCCCTATTCTTGGAAAGAGCGTTTAATTTGGTAAATATATAAATGAAGCCAGAACCAACAGAGAAAGCACCTTGCCGTGACCCTTGAAGGACAGTCCTTCCAAAGATTGAAAACATGGTCTCTGCAAATACTGTAAAACTACATCCAAGTTCTAATAATTAGACATGACAACCAGGTGTCTCCATATCAAAAGATCAGAAGACATTTGCGATAATACCTGAAGATGATAAATCATATTATTATCATTATTATTTCTGGGTCGACCTGTGACGGCCGGTGAAAAGTCCTTCTTTCTACCTTTTCTGATATAAATCTTCCAAATATACCAGAGAAAAATAAAAGCATGGAAGCAGAGGTTACTACCCTCACGCGAGCACCTCGTGAGTGTCGTGTATACATCAGGGGCGTGTGAAAACCACTATTCACAGTCTGTCTTCCAATTAGATAACTCCTTCATCAAAGGGAAGGGCCGTAACAAAGACCCCAGAAACCACACTTGTACCACGCCCCGTCACCCACACGAACGCCTTCTAGGTCATCCTTCTGTTTTGGACTTGCCCGCTAAGTCGTTAATTGTTTTGATCGGTGTTTTCGCAAGTGATTGTCGTTAATTCAACATGACTGACGCTGCTACTTCACCTTTACCAATGTTAAGTACCATAGTTTGTTTTGACAGTTTATTTCAGTACCGGGCATTTGTTCTTTTTCCAGTAATGTGGATTTTAGTTTGGGAAGCGGTTGGCCTGCCTCGGTATCGGCAGCCATTTTGGTTTTGTTCGCTTCGGTAGTTTTTCAAGTTAATATTGCCCATCTGGTACTCTGTCATCTAGGTTATATCACTTACGATTTATGACCAATTTTATTATCATTATTTATTATTGTTTTTACTATGGTAATTATTTGCTAGCAAGTCCAATTTGGACCAACGAAGAATATCGATCTAGTCTTTGTTATAGTTTCGTACACGCCTCAGGAAGGTGCTTGTTTTAGACTATATCTTTATGTTTATTTGTTACGTTGTCGTTATTCTTCGTTCTTGGTTATTACAATTTTTATCATTATTCTTATCATATTATTGTGTGATTTTGGTTCTTTATTATGTAACCATGAGAGCGTGAGCATAGAGTGCTCGTTTTCTGTTACAGTACTACAGTTACGAGTTACCCTTTCTCTCGTTTTCTTAATTAAGCTCGAGTAGGGGAGGTGGATTTCCCGTTTTCCGTTTTATACGATCACGAGTTATTCCTGCCTCCTCTTCTTCTCCGGGTTGATGATATTACGTTTGATGATATTCACGTTTTATTGATGTGGTTACTGTTAATATAGCTAGCACTATTAATAGGTTCCGTTAGTGTATGAGTCATTATTTTGGGATCGCTTTATGCTGACACCCGTAGCTCCGCCTTGAGTTATACTCCGCTATAATGGATACTCATTGGGTGAGAACTAGTCAGATATTTGGAGTGCAACGGTGAAATCTGGCACTCAGACTCCGGCTGAGGCCTTTTGCACACGAACCTTTGTCAGGATTAATCACAATTACATTATTACGGTCCTTTTTCACCGGATCTCCGGTACAAACAGAGATCAATCAGACGATCAGAACCAGGGTACGAACCCTTTTTTCATGAATAATCACAATTTAATTATTAACCGGATATCACACAGACGTTCAGCATTGAGGTTAATATTATCTTACCTCTGATGTTCACGTTTTCACTATGACGGACCTTTGTCACCGGATCTCCGGTGGCAACAGAGATCACTCAGACGTTCAGAACCGGGGTTAACATTATTTTACCGATGAGGTTTATAGTTACATGTTACGTGGTTACTGGATATTAGTATATTAGTTGTAGCTCTAGCTAACAATTTTGAAAATCATAGTAGTCACACATAGTTAATGTTAATTATTTCTATTGATTCATCTGTTCACTGACCAGAGTCTCAAGGAACAGTAAATAGCCTCTCATGGCATGGTTGGTTTCGACCTGGCTTTTCATTAGAAGGGGCTAGCGTTCGATCCCAAGTACTGAGTAGAAATTTATTTCTATTTGAACACGATGTTGTATGGATATTTATCCATATATATACATATTTATAATTACATACATGCATAAATATAGACATATGTATTATATACACGTACAAATATATACATACACATACAGTATATTATTATTTATAGATATTTGGTTGATACCAGCCTGTGAATAGGATCACTAACCAGAGTTTCAAGGAACATCCAGACTTATGTCTCCTTTCTTTTACAGAAGGTCCGCCTACATGGTATGGTTCCCGGAGTCATGCACGCTCTGCTACGAGATGTCCTCCCTACTCCTGACCGATGATGTAAGTTGGTCCTAATTTGTTTCTTTTTGGTATCCTTTGGCGATGATTTAATTTGTTCTGGATTTATGAATACATTGATTATTGAGGAGAACGGTCTTCTCCTTCGTCACTAATCCCCTCACTTCTTTCAGGATGATGATGAATCTCTCCGGCCTGCAAGAGCGGCTCTCCGCCCTTGGGTATCAAGATTTGGAAGGAATGCTCCATCTGGAGGACCCTATCTCCTCGGAGTGTCCTCTCTAGGGTTGGACGTCGACCCCATGGACGGGCAGGTAGGTGGTGATGAGTTTTGAGCCTTCAGCTTTGCCATTATCTGCGTCACCGACCTAGGACCCTCAAAGGATCCTGATGTTCATATTACCTTGCATAAAACCGTGACTGCTAAAAGACGAAGCCCGATAAGTCCAGGGCTTCAACAGCGGGTCCTGCTCAGGATCCCTCCTTCCCCGCCGACCTGATCAGGGATAGGGTTAAAGAGCAGATACAACACATTCTAGGGCAAGCCAAGGAGCTATGACTGAGCTCAAAGATATGGTGGCGAATCGGATCCGTCCAGGAACTCGGATGTCTCCCCCTACAGCCCCAGACGCATCGAAGTAACCTCCATCGATAAAAACAACACATAGAAATTTGCCTTACATGTCCCATATATAGATGGTACCATAACTCTGGATGGCATAGACGTCCGCCCTCTGGAGGACCTAGAATTTACTCTCAGGGACTAGAATTCCCATTCAACGGATTCGTTCGATTGAAAGAGCATGCCTTGGTTAGGTTAGACAAGGTACCGAAGGTAACGGTAATATTTCCTAAAGAGCAGGCCCAATCTGTCTGGACCAGGATATTGTCGGTCTGGGGGTACGCTAATTCCAAGCTCACCCCACACAATGGGGCCTACGCCATATCTACAACTGCTCTCATTATTACCTTGCCTATTACGGATAAATTGACAGGTCTTGCTATTCAAGCTGACAAAGAAGGTTCGGCCATGCCGGCTCTTAAAGAGACGGACCCCACCTCGGGGAGCCCCTAGCCTCGATTTATCCCACTGAGACTTTGTTTCGAATATTCACGAAGAACCAATCTCTGCCCTACCAATTCGACCTACACGCTTTGTGGTCTGCTCGGGTTAGTTGTAGGAAATACGTTCTGTCTGAGGCCTCTATCAGACATGAACCGAGCAGGCTGATAGCTTCCTCCTGATGGGGTAAAACCCTCTTCCCTCAGGAGGAGGTGAACCAGGTTCTACAAGATGATACGAGAGCAAACCAAAATTGCAGGTGAGACAGGGCCTCACTGCCAAAAAGAAGGTCGAAGACCAAAAGCAAGCTTTCTTCAAGAAGAAGCAGAGTGTTACCCTCTACAAAACGAACCGGGGTCACTGCCATCAATAGTCAGTTACCCACTCGTCATCACAGTCTTCCTCTGATTCGACGCCTATGCATCCGAATCCCCCTCATCAGGTGGTCTACCTCACTGATTCCCCAGGTACACAGCCCAACCCCGTTTGGATGTCCTCGCCTGCATACAGCCCTAGCTCCGAACCCTCAGGTTCCTTTCGTGGACACCAGAGAGGAAGCTACAGGAGTAGAAGACAGTTCCGCCATCGAGGCGGACCTAGGAAAAAGGGGGCTCGGGGATGGAAAGGACCTAAATTCACTCCCTCACAATGAGGTGGTCCCGGTAGGGGAGAGACTTTACCACTTTCGAGACCATTGGACCTTCGGTCCGTGGGCTCATAGCATAATCTCTAAAGGTTTGAGGTGGAAATGGCCACAAGGTCCTCCTCCTCCACCAGTGACCTTCTCCCAAAAATCCACTCCCATCCTGAAAGAGTACACCACAGAGTTACTCAAGAAGAAAGCAATTAAACGGGACCGATCACCGAAGTTCCAAGGCCGCCTGTTCACAATTCCGAAGAAAGGCTTGTCGGCATTGAGAGCGGACAGGGACTTGTCAAAGCTAAACTCTTACATTCTCTGCGACAAGTTCCGGATGTTGACTATCTCTCAGGTACGGACCTTACTTCCCCGTGGGGCCGTCACCACCTCTGTCGATCTTACAGACGACTATTATCATGTGCCTATAGCTCGAAACATCTCTTCTTATCTGGGTTTCCGCCTAGGCAGGAAAGCCTTTGCGCTTAAGACATGCCCTTCGGCCTCAACATTGATCCCAGGATATTCACGAAACTGGGAGAGACAGTGTTAAAACAACTCAGGAACCAAGAGATACAGATCATTGCTTATCTGGACGGTTGGCTCATTTGCGCCCAGTCGGCCATAGAAGGCAACAGAGCTACGAAGGAAGTACTTCGATTTCTCGACAACCTGTGATTTCGGGTCAATCTCCAAAAGTCTCGCCTGCAACCATCAGGCCACTTAGAATGGTTAGACATTCAGTGGGACCTTTCGAAGCACACGTTGTCTCTCCCTTCCAAAAAGGTAAGAGGAATAGCTTCCAAGATCAAGAATTTTCTCAAACACAAACAGGTGTCCAGAAGAACCTTAGAAAGTATCATCGGCCTTCTCCAATTCACTTCAGTAACAGATCTCCTATTAAAAGCCAAACTCAAAGACATCAATCGAGTTTGGAGAAAGAGAGCTACAGTACCTTTAAGAGACAAGGTCTCGAAGATCCCCTCTGTCTTGAAAATGAGACTACGCCCATGGTCCGAACCGAAGAACCTCTCCAAATCGGTTCCTCTACAATTCCCACCTCCACAAGTGACATTCCATACAGCCGCGCCTCTAAGTGGATGGGGGGATTACTCCGAACATCAGATGTTTCAGGGCTCTTGGTCACCCGCCATGAAACAGTCCCATATCAATGTTCTCGAAGCCATGGCAGTATTCTTGACCCTGAAGAGACTCTCTCCTCCGAGGTCGATCCACATCAGAGTAGTGTCAGACAGCACAGACGTAGTACACTGCGTCAACAGGGGAGGATCCAAGTCACCCAACCTGAATCGGATCCTGGTCACTATCTTCGCCTGGGCAACAGAGAAGAACTGGTTCCTGTCAGTAACTCACCTAGCGGGAGTCCAGAATGTGAGAGCGGACTCACTAGCCAGGACGAAACCACTGGAGTCAGAATGGTCTTTAGACATAATTTCATTCCGGTGGATACTCAGGAACCATTAGAAGAAGATTTACCTATTTCCCCCAGTGAATCTTCTAATGAGACTTTTACACAAACTACGCTCCTTCCGGGGGGCAGTGGTTTTAGTACCACCTCACTGTCCCAGAACAGTTGGTTTCCTCTCCTCCTCGAGTTGAAACTCCGTCCCTTCCGGATCCCATTCCCCAAACTGACCCAAGTAATCCAAACTCACTGTGTCAGATTACTCAAGGATAGCCAAAACTCTAACTTTGTGGACTACAGGAAGTTTGCAGCTCGTAGAGACGCGAACATTGAACTGGAAAACGATCTCTTCATCGAATCAGACAAAAGGGACTCAACAATTCGCCAATATGATTCGGCCGTTAACAACTAGCAGATTCCCTAAGAGTTCAGACCATACTCGTATGTCTCCGAATATAGCCATCTCTTTCTTGAGGTTCCTATTTGGCAAAGGCCTAACAGTTAGCACTTTAACCACCATCAAGTCAGCTTTGAAGAAGATCTTCCTTGTTGGGTTTAACATTAACCTAGCTGATTCCTATTTCTCATCTATTCCAAAAACATGTGCTAGGCTTCGACCTTCGGTTCGGCCACAAAAGGACTCTGGTCTCTGAACAGTGTCCTCAAAACTTGCGCCGGACACGGACAATGAATCCTGCTCTTATATCACTCTTCTTAGGAAGACTTTATTTCTAACGGCTTTGGCCTCAGGTGATGGAATATCAGAACTAGCAGCTCTCTCACGAACCCGAAAAACATAGATTTCCTCCCTTCAGCCGAAGTACTCCTTTCTCCAGACAATGCTTTCCTAGCTAAAAAATGAGGATCTGCAAATAGGTGCTCCCCTCGGAAGATTATTCTTCTTCCCCAGGATTTTTCTCTGTGACCAGTCACTACTTTCAAGGCCTTTTTAGCTAGAACTGCCACCCGCTCGTCTGGCCCCTTGGTTATCAGGGAGCAAGGAGGTACTATTTCCATTCACGGTATCAGGCAACAAATCCTCTACTTCTTTAAACATACTAATCCGGAATCATTTCCCCAGGATCATGATATACGGACAGTAGATACCTCCATCAATTACTTCCAGAACTGGGACTTTGATGATTTTAAAAATATACGGGTTGGAAATCCCCTATGGTTGACAAATGCCACTATCTAAAGATCTTACAGGCCCTTAAAAACCCAACGATGGCAGCGGGGAGCCTTATCCCTCCCCATTAATCTCTACTTCTTCCATCTCTTCTCTTCTCCCTCCTACCCGCCACTCACACCACCTCGCCACTCTCCTGGGTAGTTCGTTAGCCCTATGATATTTGCCATGTTTAATTCCTATGGTTTAACTGTTATTGTAGTTACCGTTCCATTAATGTTTAGATATGCTTAGACATGTAAGGTTTGATGCCTTTTGCGATTCGACACTCAGTTGATTCCTTGTCGTCATAGTTATTTAGCCTTACGTTCCCTATGTCATTTGGCTAGTTGGTAATTGGACGTTTCTTACATTATTATATTATATTATTGTCGTACATGGTGATTGTATTCTCCTCATTATGTTATTACTTTATTGGGCTTGGAAGGCATTCTCTGGTACATTTTCACCGGCCGTCACAGGTCGACCCAGAAAAGGGATTTTGACGAAGGAAAAATCTATTTCTGGGGAGAGACCTGTGACGCCCGGTGAAACCCTTCCCGGTTATTTTTGTACGGACCCACCCTTTCCTTGCCAAGCCATATGTTCTTGCAGAAGGATGACCTAGAAGGCGTTCGTGTGGGTGACGGGGCGTGGAACAAGTGTGGTTTCTGGGGTCTTTGTTACGGCCCTTCCCTTTGATGAAGGAGTTATCTAATTGGAAGACAGCCTGTGAATAGTAGTTTTCACACGCCCCTGATGTATACACGACACTCACGAGGTGCTCGCGTGAGGGTATTAACCTCTGCAATCCCTGCTTTTATTTTTCTCTGGTATATTTGGAAGATTTATATCAGAAAAGGTAGAAAGAAGGACTTTTCACCGTGCGTCACAGGTCTCTCCCCAGAAATAGATTTTTCCTTCGTCAAAATCCCTTTATTACTATTTAAGCTACAACCATAGTTGGAAGCAAGATGCTATAAGCCCAAGGACTCCAACAGGGAAAATAGCCCAGTGAGAAAAGGAAATAAGGAAATAAATAAACAATATAAGAAGTAATGAAAAATTAAAATAAAACATTTTAAAAACAAAGATGTCTGAGAATGGTATTAAGCATGGACCTATATCCCTTAATTGCCAAAATAGATAGTTTTATTCTCATATGTTTCATCAACCAAAGAATGCTTCCTTGGGAGATGGAACTTCAGCTGCAAATGCAAAAGGAAAGTAGCATTAGTTGATTTTCTTTCTGCCCAAGACATGAATTTATACACTATCTATTAAAAAATGAGTCTTGATAAAAGAAAAACCTGATATTCAGAAGTACTGTGTGACCTTAAGAAATTCCCTGTGGAAGACTTCAACAGGAAAATATAAAAAAAAATATACCAAAGAAGTATTATTTTCCCCGCTCTAGGGCCAGTGTGTCAAGATACATAGCACAGAATCAATGAGCATATGGGAGACCAATGGGTTCAGGCTCTATTGAACCCATCATAGCACCTTTAATGCTGAAAAAATGAAAGACAACTGAAGAAGCATCATCAGTGACAATAAAACGGATTTTGAGCGAAGCGAAAAATCTATTTTTGGGTAAGATAGCCATGTCGTCCTGATGGAAGTTCCTTAAAGGCAGCTTCCTAGGGTATATTACAACTACGGCGATATTCCCAGAGAATTTACCTTAAGGTACCCAGAATTCTAACTCCTGGAGCGAGTATCCCTAAAAAAGACCTTAGGGATATCGTAAATATCAGTGGACGTATTCTTGACACGCCTCATAGCAATCTTTACCCCGAATAGAGTTAACACTTCGTAGGGGTCAAATGGCAAGAAAACGAAAACGAGAAAGAAAAAGGGGAGAGCCGTTCGTAAGGCCCTCTCTTCTCCCGTTTCGTAAGCGTGCCCTGCGCCGATTCTGGCGCCATCTGCATTCCTTGTAGCGAAACACGAGGTGCTACAGATACTGTATGTAGGGAGGGGTCCTACGGCCCTTTCATTGAAAGGGAAGGGCGGGTCCATCAGGACGACATGGCTATCTTACCCAAAAATAGATTTTTCGCTTCGCTCAAAATCCGTTTTTTGGGCTCAAGCCATGTCGTCCTGATGGAAGTATACCAGAGCATTACTGTATCTGTGGATTCTCAAAATGTGCCGTACTCCTCAGAAGTATTTCCCCCAGTCGACGCGACCTAGAGACCTAAGATGTTACCGTCATACATCTTTTCAACTAATCATAAACCATGATAGAGCTTCCTGCCCCCAACAGGGAAGAGTCTTACTAGACTCTGGGAAAGTCTCGAAGAGTACATATATCTAAGTATGAACCCCAGGCAAGCAAGTATAGTGGTCTCACCCCATACTGGGTAAGCGAAGTTCGAAAAGAATCACTGTGTCAATATGAAATATCGACCAGTCCTCCGCTCAAAACACGTATTGGGCAAAGGTTCATATCCGCTTAGGAGGAAACTCGTAAATCCGTCACCATCCCTTTATGGGATGGAGTCCTCCAGCTAAGGGGAAGCATAAACCAATGCAGTATTAGCTTGCATAAGGGAACATTCTATTAGAATTATCCCCGGGTAAATATACATAGAATGAATGCTCACAGGTGAAGGAGACGCAAGGTTCTCAAGAACCAGTTTATTGACAGACAATAAACAAACAGGTTAACCACACTCATATATATATATATATATATATATATATATATATATATATATAAGAGGAGGATAACTAAAACTTTAAGCATAAGTATGATAGTAAACAGAAACTTGTTTGTCTGAAAGAAAAAACATTGGAGCCACTTTTAAGATACCAAAGTATCAAAGTCAAAAGTCTGTTTTACTAATCAATCACATTAGCGTTAGAAACGCTCGGCACACATGTTTGCACTTATGCTGGGTTCACCTTTGAAAGTGGAACAGTCAACGTGGGTCACCCAGTACCCTCACATAGTTTGTAGTACAACATGTGACTACATACTCACCCTGGAATTAATTGTCCCAATTAAGCTACTGTTCCTCGCAGAGTTAAACAGCAGGGTTAACGACGCAACCCACTGCCACCACAGAACCTCTTAGTTGCTGCACTTGCTTCGCATAGTGACGAAAGAACACTCTGGAAGACTTCCAGCCAGTGTACGAACGAAGATGTCCAAAATCCCTACAACTAAAGAAGTTTAAGGATGAAGCAACTTTCCTCGGATCGTGACCTGTGGGTGAACAGTCAGGATCCGCTCTGCGAATAATATATGTGATTTTCGCCCTGAGTTGTTTCAGTAATAAATTTTGAGCCTGACGTTTCTCCCCTGGCCAGATGGCCATCCTTGAAGTCTGAAGTTCTACGAAGATAGACCTTTAGGCATTCTACTGGACATAGAGATGCATCTTCTTTCAGAGGGCAGATTCTTCAGGGACCCCACCTGATGGTGGGTAACTCGGTCTTGGTGAGAAACGTAGGATCCGGAAATAGGTTCAGTTCACCCATCCAGGAACTGAACATGACCTTCCTCTCTCGAGAGGGGTATGGTCTCACTAACCCTGGCCCCGGACGCGAGTGCAAAAAGGAGGATAACTTATGGGTCAAATCCTTTAACGCACACTCCTTATTGTTCAACAGCGAAGCAACATGAAGAACTTTTCTAAAGACCATGAATTGGGCTTTGGAGGTGCTAAAGGTCTGAGCCTAGCGCAGGCTTTCGGAACTTTTATAAAAGATCTCGTTAGCGAGGTCGACCTGGAAGGCATATAGAATGGGTCTTGTCAAAGCAGGCCTACATGATAAAATCGTGTTAGTTACCGATCCATAACCATGGAGATGGATGAAGAAAGACAAGCAGAAGTCCGTCGTGATCTCCTGCGGAATCTTCGTCTGACAAGGGCTACCCATTCTCTCCAAGATGACTCATATTGCCTTATAAAAGGTTTGCACTTATAATCCTCTAGGAAGTCCATGCTGGCTTTCGAAATCCCGAAACACTTTCTCACCTGTTAAGGAAAGAAATCATGAGCTGCTGGGTCCGGGTTTTCTGTGATGAAGCGCAGACAATTGACTTCTGGACTCACTGGGTCAGAACTGGATCTGGTAGCGGTCGAAACTCCAATCGTAGTTCCAATGCCAGAGGGAACCCCACACTGTTCGGCCACTTGTGGGCCACTACTGCCGCTACTCCCTTAAATGATCTCAGTTTGTTGAGGACCCTCAACAGAAGGTTGTAAGGAGGGAACAGATAAATCCTGAACCATCTGTTCCAGTCGAGGGACATCGCGTCCACTGCTTCCGCCAAGGGGTCCTCGTACGGGGACACAAACAGGGGCAACTTCTTGTTGTCTTTCGTCGCAAAGAGGTCTAGCCGCAGTTCTGGGACTTGACTCAGAATGAAGGAGAATGGTCCTGCGTCTAGGAACCATTCCGACTCTATCGGTGTGAACCTGGATAGAGCGTCCGCTGTCACATTGCGGACTCCTTAAAGGTGAACTGCTGACAGGTACCATTTCTTCTTCCCCCAAATCGGAAGATGGCCAACATCACCTGGTTGAGAGGTGGCGACCCTGATCCTTGTCGATTCAAGCATCTCACAACTCCCCCGCTGTCCAGCACCAACCTAATGTGGATCGAGCGATGCGGGGAGACTTTCTTTAAGGAAAGAAGGACTGTCATAGTCTCTCAAAAATGACTGTGAGAGGTCTTGAATAGACTGGACCAAGACCTTTGGGCCTTTTTCTGATGAGAGTGAACTCCCCATCCCTCCTTCGAGGCGTCTGAGTGACTCGTCACCGACGGGGGAGGTGGATGAAGAAGAACCGACTTCCTAAGGAGTCTGGCTTGGGACCAAGGCCTGAGAAGAGTATTCCGACGAAGCGGAACTGGTCTTCTCAGATCTCTTCGCGCATCTGATGCATAACTACTCCAATCTCCGGTTGCATCCTTTAGCTGTGCTCTTAGCACCGGGTCTGTCACCGAAGAAAACTGGAGAGACCCCAGTACACTCTCCAGTTCGCATCTGATATCCATACGGAATCTAGAAGTCTCTTGACAGAACCAGCTATCTCCTTTCTTTTCTCCGCCATGACGGAGAAAACGGTGTGACATTAGGTCCCAGTGGATTCACACCCACCGGAACTTAGAGATGGAGGAAGTTGAGACTTTTCCTGTTGATCTTGAAGCCTAGATAATCTAGGAAATGGATCACATACAGGGAAGCTTGCAAGCATTCTGTCCTGGGTGCTGCCCACACCAGCCAAAAATCCAGGTAGGCTACTACCTGAATTCCCTTTAGGCGTAATTGACTGAGAACTACGTTCGCAAGCATCGTGAAAATCCTTGGGGCTATTTTAAGCCCGAGAGGCATGGCTTTGAAGACGTATAGTCTTCGTTGTAGCCTTAACCTTAGGTAGGAGGGGAATCGACAATAGATTGGAACGTGCCGATAGGCGTCTGACAAAACTATGGAGGCGGTAAATGCCCTCTTGGGCAGTAAGGTCCTTATGTGTTGTATTGTTAGCATCTTGAACCAGTAGTTCGCTATGAACTTGTTAAGTGGCGACAAGTCCAGAATGACTCCGAGTTTTCCGAGTCTTTCTTGGGAACACAAAACAGCCTCCCTTGGAATTAGATGGACTTTACCCTTCGGATCACTTTTCCTCTAACAGTTCATGAATGAACTCCTCCAGAACGGGGGTGGAGTATCGGAAAAACGCCGAGGGTATGGGGATGGAGTGCTGTACCAGCTCCAGCCCAGTCCCTTCTTGAGTAGGCTGTGGACCCAGGGATCGAAGGTCCACCGATCCCAAAAGCGTTGGAGACTCCCTTCTACCAATATCATCTCGCTCGGACTATTGTCCTGAGGTCTTGCCTCTCTGACCGCGACCACCCATGAAACCCCTTCTCCTTGAGGGGCGCCTAGACGAAATTCTGGCTGCTCCTCTAGGCTTGTTCGACAGGCAGTTGACTGACCTTCGAACGATGGGTTGAATGCCGGAGACTGTGTCGACACGAATTGGGGAACCCACTGAAGTGTGGTCGGGGTTTTTTGCCACCATCTGGGGCACTGAGGGCATCAGCAAATGCCGTTGCTGCTGATGTCTACTTGACTTAGCTGGCCGAGAAAGTATCCTAATCCTTTTAGTCTTCCTCCAAGGTTGGGGACCCCATCCGGGGAAGAATTTCTCTTGGTAGACAGGCCCCACTCCTGGAGAAGATTTCTATCGTCCATGGTGGCCCTATCAACCTTTTTGACCGACTCACTAGGGAAAAGGTCTTTGTCCCAACTGTTGGAGGAGATTAGTTTCCTTGGCTCGTGCCTCATCGTAGCCCGGGCGAACACGAATTCCCTACAGGTTCTCTTCGCCCTGACGGAGCTGTAGAGATCCTTCGTCACAGTGGCCAGATGAGTCTTGATCACAACCATGAACGTTTCATGGACCCTGGGATCACTTGTCATCGTCTCAAACGTGGACTGAAGAGACAAAGAGGCAGCCAGTCTTTCTTTTGTCAAGAGTTCTCTCCGCAAAAGAAAGCCAGACAGCTTAGAGAGGATCTCGCCGAACCGGCATCCGGCAAAATCCGCCTCCCACATCTGGACTGAGAAGGTAAGATGGACGTCCTTCCAGTCCTTGTTTTGCTTACTAAATCTTCCTTTCTAAAGGCCAGCAACAAGGGTTTACACTCTAGCAGGGAGGGGAAAGGCTTGCCAGCCTCGACTGTTTTCAAAACCGCCGCAAACCCTTTCAGCGAAAAAGGGAGAAGGCTGTGGCAGGAGAGGACACAAAGGAAGGGAGCCTCTTACTCAAATACAGCTACCTTTGAGTTCATGAAGCCCCTATCTTTCATCGAAGAAGAAAGCAAGGCATGAGCCTAGCATGGTCTATCACTACGACCTCCTTCGGCTCTGTCTCTTCCTTTGAAGCTGGTACCTCCTTCCACCGGACCTAGCAGTCCGGATGTGCCCCTGCAGTTCCAATGCAGCTGCCTTCCCATTCTTCTCCCTCTGCCTTTGTTGGATCAAGCCAACAATGGAGGGAGGGCCTGCTCTACTGCGAGAGCAGATGATGTTGAGGGAGCAGGTTGAAGGACCTGAACCGGAGCAGCCGACCTCTCTCGGCCTCTTCCGCTACCTTGTCCGGAGCTCGAACTTCATCCTGGCCTTCTGCCAGGAGGTCTTCCTCCAGACGTTCGGACACGTCTGGCATCCTGTCGTCCAACTGGATGCTAAGCAAGGCGACCGTGACTTCAGCATCCACGGGATCTGAAATAAAGGGACCTCCTCTTGAGGTTGGGGAATCACTGTAACAGTTGATGCCCTAGAAAAAGAAAGCCCTCATCTTCTCATTTGGAAGATAAGGTCCAGAGGTAATCTTCTGAAAGCCCCTCACCCAGGTACGAAGCTTCTCCCTAGCTATATCCCTTGAATCCACCGTTGTAGGGGAGACGAAAACGGATTTTGAGCGAAGCGAAAAGAAAAAACCTCAATAGATAGGTTAGTGCATATGAAACATACCTGGGGAACCCAATACCGGAGAACATCCGTGGAGACAGCGCATGCCACACGTCTCCTTCAGAACCATGTCCGCAGAAGCCCTACTGCGGACGTTGCAGAAATACATCCGCACTACGGATGGTCCTCCTGTAAAGAGAAGAAATTTCCATGAGTATCAAGTGAACTACGTATCACTGGATATGCACAGTAGCATAACAAAACGGAAAGACACATCCTTGTATTTCCCGCACACCCGATTGTTGTAGCCTTCCAAATCATAAAATCGTATAGTTAATCTATGCCAGATTAACCAATGGAAAATTTCCAAAGGAAGAAGGTGTAGCCCCCCCTAAGGAATGATTTTAAAATACCGGATAGTAGACAAGAAAGAACCCACTTTCTTATCTGTAAGGCCAACAACAACGGGTCGTGCAAGACCACAAAGAATAAGGAAAAGACGCATACTTGTGAATCCCCCACAATCACCTGTGGAAGCCCACCAGCCATTAAAATCAAATGGTTAGTCTTTGCTAGAATAACCAAAGATCATATTTCCCGAGGGAAATTAGGTGTAGCTCACACCTAAGGTAAGATTTTACCATTCTGGCTAAAGATGAAAAGAGTTCTCTTTTCATCCCTGTAAGGCAACACCAAGTGATTGTACAAGGCAACACAAGTAAGTTAGAAAAGACAGTGTTGTAACCTACTACATCATGTTCTCCCCTGGTAGAAGACACTAAACAGGGAAGAACTGATACAGTACATGAGGGTGGTGTGCCGGCCGGCTCTTGCCGGTCAGCACCCCCACCCCCTTTTCCAAGGGTAGGTCTCAAGTATACAACTTAGGATCACCCAGACGGGGGAGAACTCCAGTTCCTATGCCTGAACCGGTCGGTAGTGGTTGCCGATCCATAGCTACCCGGTTGGCACCCAGCTGCCAGCCATCACTCTTAGTGGCCGGCCAACCGAGTGATGTAGCAGGCCGGCCCGGCAGCGGTGAGTAAACCCTGCCGGCTGGCATCCACCCCAGGTAGCGCCCGGCTGCCGGCCGCCACTCAAAGCGGCCGGCAGGTGAGCAAGGAGACCGGCCAGCAAAGGCCAGCAAAGGCATAAGACCACCGCCGACCGACAGCAAGAGAACTAGCGAACACCCCCCTACCGGCGGCCGGCCACTAGGCCGGCAGACGGCAAGGACAACACAAGAGAAGACAACAGAATGGGTGCCGGGCTAAGAGGCTATGTACCTCCGCGCCCGACACCCGAAAGAGTGCCGAGAGGAAGGGGAGACACTAAGTCAAGCTTCCTAACCACAGCTTACTGAAACTACAGACGGCAGCGGTTGAGGGACCAAGGAAGGACCGGGCAGCACTCAAAGGATAGGGCCTCTGCCGGTCGGCACTCTCTGCCGGCCGACAGGGGACCACGTCAGCTCCCCATCCCAACCTATGCTAGGTACGGATGTGAGACGACTGACACAAGGGAAACGGAAAATTAGAAGGGAAGGACAGAGGGTCCTGTCCAACCTTGCCTTGGTTAAGGATCATTCCAAACTAAGAAAGCTCATCTCACCCAGAGAGATCCAGGGAGGGAGGCCGGCACTACTGGCTGCCTCCCTAAAACCAAGGCAAGGAAGGAATTGCTATTCCGGAAAGGGAACATATCCCGAACCCGGAACAGCAAAGAGGACAAGTCTGAGGGGTCACCGAGCGAAGGGATCATAATTACCAAAACCTTCCAAGGTGAATCAAGGAGGATAAACCTCCTATGCCCGTGTCAGGCAGCAAGGGAGACTCTGCCCCATGCTAGACCAACACGGACTCAGACTAATACACTGCTGTACTGTCCCCCTCTGAACCAATTCAGTTGGAGCAGGAAGGTACAGTACTACTCTAGCATAGTTATATTTGAAAATTAATTCAAACAAACCACTAGAGTTAAGCCTAAGGCTTAAACAGAGGGAAAGGGTTTGCCCCTTCCCCGAAGAGAAGGGAGCAAACGGGGAAACAGATAATATTATCAAGACCTAAGACAACCTAGCCTAGGCACTAAGAGAATCGATTACCTAAATCACCGAAACTCACTCCAATACTATCTTGGAAATTACTCGAAAAGGGCTGTATGTATAACGTTGCCTAACGCTTTAAGCAATCTAAAATCACACTTGGAAGACTAATTATCATGCAGGAAGTACAAGGACCAAAACTAGGCTACGAAGACTAGTGTTGGTCAGCCTAGGCAAAACTTTCGCCAGGCGCACTACTAACGCATCATAACAGAATTCCTAAATAAGCTAAGCAGCTAATTATTAAAGCGCAGGGGGCTGGGAACGTCGCTCTTGCTAATAAATAAATCCTATTCTAGCGAGCGACAGCGTCCATGACGCCTCCAGCAGGCAACAGCTCTTGTATCAAGATAACTCTTATAAATACTTTTATTTTAAACAAGAGCCTACATTTATACATAAAAGAAATAGTACTCAACTTATCCGAAGCAGAAGAAGTTGGAGAAAGCATAATATGAGAGTAAATCCAAGATTTTGGTAGAAACACAGGAAAAAACACCGAGTTGTAAAGCTACGCAAAAAGGAATGCAGATGGCGCCAGAATCGGCGCAGGGCACGCTTACGAAACGGGAGAAGAGAGGGCCTTACGAACGGCTCTCCCCTTTTTCTTTCTCGTTTTCGTTTTCTTGCCATTTGACCCCTACGAAGTGTTAACTCTATTCGGGGTAAAGATTGCTATGAGGCGTGTCAAGAATACGTCCACTGATATTTACGATATCCCTAAGGTCTTTTTTAGGGATACTCGCTCCAGGAGTTAGAATTCTGGGTACCTTAAGGTAAATTCTCTGGGAATATCGCCGTAGTTGTAATATACCCTAGGAAGCTGCCTTTAAGGAACTTCCATCAGGACGACATGGCTTGAGCCCAAAAATATTAATACTGGAGACAGTATTACCTGGACACTTGCTTGTGCCCAACAACCATTTTCTATATTCAGACTATTTTAATTACAGGTAGTAGTCAACTTACAATCTATGTGTCTTTTGACCATTTGACTTTACGAATCCTTTTCACAGTGGTGACGTTACAAGTCTGTCGGAAATAGTACACTAACAGGACAAATATTTCTTTAGAAACAGTCCATTTTCTTTTATAAAATTAACTAATTTGTCTTGCTAAGTTAGTATTTTCTTTTATTGATAATATATAGTATCAACTTGAAAAAAAATATATCAAGTTTTAATATTTGTAGTTCATACCGTATGTCTGGAGACATCACATTTCAGGTGGATAGTGAGCGGGTGAATCCCCGGATTTCCTTCCAATAGGCTACCTAGTACTATAATATTAGTACTCCCGTTGTCAAAATGTTAAGTAACAATACAAAGTAGTTCATGGGTCTGCATTGGTTGTTATGAGTTTACTTAGTGTAAATTTAACTAAGCTAGTTTTACTTCATTTGTTACTTCTCTCATAATAGAACAATATTTATCTAACAAATATACACTAATAGGAAAAATCTTTTCTAAGAAATAATATACATTTTCTTTAGTGATAAAAAAAAGAGATAACTTCCTTTGGTAAGTTAGTATTTTCTTTATTTCTTACAAGAAAACAGAGAGGGTTTTACATATTTCGCTAGTCATTCTTTGTTGAGTTCAGGCCATGTCATATTATTAGCAGAGGGCGAGCTGGCAAACTGAGTGATTTCCTTTTGATGCGTTACCAAGTAATCATATCATTTCCATCATCGAAACATTGAGTAATGATGCCAAGTGTTTCGGTGATCTGTATCAGTTGTTATGAGATTGAACAACTTGCCATAAATTTAAGTAGAGAAGTACAGTAAGTCTGGTAACGTCATATTTTTGGCTGAAGGCGAGTTCGCAAATCGAGTGATTTCCTTTCAATGTGTTAACGAGTAACATTAGTATTCCTAATTTTGAAACATCAAATAATGATACCAAGAATTTCTAATAATGTCTGAAGAAATTATGAAGATTTAACAAAATAAAAATTGAAATGAGAGAGAGAGAGAGAGAGAGAGAGAGAGAGAGAGAGAGAGAGAGAGAGAGAGAGAGAGAGATGTATTCATAACTAATAATAATGGCTATAAAAAGATTGTATGAAAACTATGATATCCTATAACATATTGGTGTTGATGTAATATTCATTATGAATATATTTTGAATAAGTTAAGAAATTATCCAAATGATAATCCTTGTTATTCAATGTGCGCATTTCTCGATACGGTAGTGGGACCTTGAGATCAGCTGATCGCAACCAAAGGTAAACAAAATAAAGGCAGTGGTTGTTGATTGTTAAAATGATCACGAAACTGATAGAATACATATATGCTTTGATGAAGCATATGATATCCTAAGAGGCAAGAAAATGAAATAATGATAAACAGGAAAAAATATTGATGAAATATGACCAAGATTATTTGAGTATCACGACACAGCAAAATAAATCTACGGAAACTTCACATTTTAAGTTTGACATATGTCCAGATTGAGTTACAGCCCGTTTCTTGGTCCCTATCTGTCTCAAGTCGACGACTACCTGTATGTTTACAGTATTTACAAAATCAATGTACGGCTTGTTCTATGTTGTTATATTTTCTTATACCCAAGAACATGAATATGAACACTGAGATATTTGAAACTTTATTTTGATGGTGATGGAAATAAATGTTAGAATGATTGATGTTGACATAATTCTCCGTTCCTTATCAAACCAAGGTTCCTTTTCAACCACTCAGTATCGGGTACTTATAATAATAATACGTAATAATTTGATTCCAAATTTTGTTAGGTTCTTTTACTAATTTTCTCTATTATAACTAAAAATAAAGACAATAAAATTTTTGCAACTTTACTTGAATAAAACCTCACTTAAAAACTTACAGGCCATAAGATGAGTTGATAGACAATGCAGTTATAGAACCTGGGGGTTCTCCTTCTACCCAAGGAGTGAGGCACACAAGGTATGCTTGGTATCCTGCTGCCTTCTTTTGTGATCCTCCCCGTACACGAATAGGTACAAAATAGTCAAGTGATGGCTGAAAGTAAATATAGTGTATGAAAACCTAATAAAATGAGATAAAGCAAAGTCACATTTGAACATCTTTGAAATTCACCTTTTTGCTGCTATTATAAAATCAAGATAATTTATGCATGGTGTATAAATCAACTATTACAGAAAATATTTGTCAAGGAGAATTTTTTTTTTTTTTGAGCCAGATTCTTTCTATATAATACCTAACCAAGTTCTCTTTCACTTTTCTGCCACATCTTAAAATTATCATTCAATATGAAGTGAGCTCTAACTCTCTAGTATCTAATAAAAATTATAAATTTCTCCTAAGTTATTACTAATATTGTACAGTATTGTTATAATTATATTTTCTTAAATATGACCTGCCTAAAGTTATAATCTACTACCATTAATCGATTCATTTGATCAAAATTCACTTTTGTACACTAAATTTCATGGCAAATACTACCCTTAAATTTGTGAAATTTGCTTTTACCGGTAGTTTGATATTTCACAAATATTAAAGACAGCAAGAAACCATAAGTAAATACTGTACTGGTGTGTGTGTCTAGCAATTACAATCTACAACCTAATCTGATATTCTTAATCTACATACAGTATAAGCACAAGAGATATGATGTCAGTAACAGATAACGTAAGGTAGAATGATTCAAAACAATAAAATAACCTAATATGCTGTTACAATTACAATTGCTTATAACCAATATGATAATTTCTTGTACAGTAGAGTACTTTAAAAGCTTCCATTTTAGCTTATTATTTAGCCCATGTAAGGAGAGCAGGAGTAATATTGTGTTAATTGTTTTGTGTACAACAAAAGTCTCTAAACTGGTTTACTGTACAGTACAGTATTAACAAACAGTCAGTTAATGTGGGGGATTGTTGCTTCCAGAGAATTTAAGTACTAAAAATATATCAAACAGATTCCAAAAATTAAAGTAAAATGACATGAGTAAAATAGGTATACAGTAGTATTATAAA
The DNA here is from genome assembly GCF_036898095.1 of Palaemon carinicauda. NCBI lineage: Eukaryota > Metazoa > Arthropoda > Malacostraca > Decapoda > Palaemonidae > Palaemon > Palaemon carinicauda. The sequence continues at coordinate 164,085,558 of NC_090728.1, read as the reverse complement.
TTCATTACACAAAGTTAAGATCTCTGGGAGGTACTCTAGTAACAGATGGGTGAATTTTCATTTGCTTAGCCGCTCTTTGGTGGTTGAAGCTTTCGCACTACACGAGAACTTTCCATAATAACCATCTCCAAACTGGCATGGAGGGGAGAGGGTTGTCTTACATCACCTTGATAAGGTTTGACTGCCTTTTAATCCCACTCTCACACACAAAAATATATCACTCAAGCCCCGCACTTAAGTGATATATTAGCGTTAAGTATTCAAAATTTATCATATAGTGAAATATATTTTCTTTCAATTTGATATACAGTTTTACATACTTTGTAAATGTTTTATTTGCATAAATATTGAAAGAACAGAATCTGGAAATTATTGTTCATAAAAAAAACATCTTAAGGAGCTGAAGGGAGTAGATACCCATGAATGGAGAATAAGTCACATGAGCCTCAAGGGGTTACAAGTTCCTCCAGTCAAAATGTTTTAGGAGAGGAAAAATTTTAGGAGATATGGAAAGATGAAATATCTAATGAAGCTAGTAACTCCCAAATCCAAGACGATTCGGAACCAGGGAAATTTGGCCTGGTTGATACCAATTCAAGTAAGTCACCAAAACACATGGAGAAACTACCACAGTATTTGTAAGTGGAATGAATCTTTCATTATCGATTGATTAAACTTTCTATTATCTTTCTAGATTGATAACATACACTAGCCATTGCTTTAAAATTTGATAGCAAACTACAGTATTAATAAGCCTAAAACTTTACCCCGGAGATCAAGACTTTCGTAGGATGGCTAATAAATACAGTAATTAACATGATAACATTTGTAACAAGTAAAGAGGAGATAATACACTAAACCTAAACACTTAAAAACAGATGTGAAAAAAACTATTGGAATGTACCAAGGCTCTACATTGAAAACTAAAATATTCTCAGCTACGCAAGTCCAAAAATAAGAAATTTGACTTAAAACTCAGTAATCATTCTGAACAATAGAGTTGAAACTCAAAGGATATAAACAAAAAAAGGATGAACTTTCAAAGCTAAACCCATTACCATGCTGACGTGAAAAAACCACTAAGGGACTTCATACAGCGAGTAACAAAAACTCAAAGTAAATAACGACTGGAGATGAAAAAATTCCATAAATTACGAAAACTCTGTCACTAAGAATAACGAATAACAAAAATAGACGTTAAGCAATTGTACTTAACTTGGACATTGACTGTACCCAACTTAATGATTGAGGTGGATGCCTGACCATCTAGTACTAAGAGTGTGCAATAAAGAATGTCCTCAATATTTGTTCTTGCTGATGTTATTGTGTCCGATGTATTTCAGCATTAGAGGTTCTGTAATGAATTCAACAGAGCCTAAATCCCTAGGTTTTCCTTATACAGTACTGTACTCACTAAGTCCATGATGTGCGCACTGATACACTGGCCTTGGCAGGGAGGACAATTTTGGCATTTTCTTGTCATATTGGCTTCCCTGTACTAGCCTTTCATAGGAAAGTTCTTGGATATCACATAAAACATTAACAAAAAAAGTATAAAAGCATCATGATTTTCAATACCAAATGGGCTTCACTGAAGCATTTTTATACTCTCTCTCACATATACTATACTATATATAATGTACAAAACCTGGTTTGACATAGACGTGCTGCTAATATTGCAAAATATGACTGCAAGGCGAACTTATTGAGTGAACAATAGCCTGTTTGGTCAGAACCATAGCCCCGTATTATGCATGAATTAGTAGAGTATTATTTGACAGCTTCTCTCTCTCACTAACCATATGGTACATTACTATAATTTCTCCTATATTCACATATTAATGGTAATACTGATGTACTGTATACTGTATATTGCATTTATAGATTTAGAAATTATTTTGGGGTGTTATTATAATTCAAAGATAATCAAATATGCAAAGTATTCCCTTTTTGACAACTCTTTGGTCCCAGTGGTGCTAGATAGTAGGGAGCTTATTCCGGAAGTAAACTCAAATTTGATATAAACTACAGTAATTAAATTATGAAACTCTAAGATTACACATGATACAGAACATAGAAAATGCAATTGGCTAAAAATTTATTGGTGTGCTCTGTTTCCTTTGGACTCCACCTATTGTAAAATACTGAATGTTATAGATGTCAACACATCTTTGAGGTCTTTAACCGAGTTTTGTATGTCTGTAAGTGAGCGGTTCCTGTATTCTGATAGTAAATGCTAAAAATTTCCTATTCAACTTACACAATATATTCAAAGCTACATAATTTTCAAGTGAATAATGAATACTCTGAGTGTTAAATTTCAAATAATTATACAGTACCTTAGAAAATAAATCCATACTTCATAACCAACATCAAATACTTAGAACTTTATTCTTATCAGCTATCTCAATTTACTTTTCGCTACAGAAAACGTGGTGAACTTCCCAAACAAAGGTTAAAGAATTTTATGAGAAAACATGGCATGTGGTCTATATATATAGCATAAATAATTCAATGCTTCATAAACTACTTAATTACATTTACTCCACACATGAAAGTACTATTCTTAAAAAACAGTCAAAACTACTCCTTATGAAGGATGGCATAAAATGGAATCTAAAACAATAACCTAACCTTCATAATGTGGGTGTCTAAATTACTCCTTGCTCAACACATTGTTAAACACTGAATGAACATTTAAACCTGAGGTTAAGACTAACTTACATAAAAGAATGAAAAAAACATGATGCTCACATTCAGCCTAATTTGGAGAATACATCCAAGATATTTCAAAATCCCCTTCTACATATCTAAGGCATTCTGAACTATATCCCAATTAACAGCAGATCAACCCTTAGCCAAGCTCCACTAACTATTGTCAATCAAAAAGTTACTTTTTCTCTTTGTGTTAAGACAAAAGTGACTTGAAAAGGAAACCAAATTAAATGAATTTATATACCTTTAATATGGATTTTCTCCTCCTTTGATAAAATGCCACATCCAAATATGATAAAGTCTCCTTTTTTGTGTTGATAAGATAAGAATTTACGTGGGTTCAAACTTTTTTCAATATCTATGTACCCAAAGACTTACACAAAGGCATAACAATGCACTGCTGTACAGTACTATACACATAACATAACGTGTGAGGATATTATGAGTATCGGCTCATAGTTTACAATTAGGTACATTTTCTGTCTAACAATTTCTGTGAAAAACAGTACTTTAAGAAATAGTATGAAGCGGAATTGCCAATTTTCCACTTCTGATACTAATATTTGGCAAAACGCATGGATATAGCAATACCATATCAATCATGTTTATTTTCAATACTTTTTTTAATTTTAGGATTACTTGTAAAAAATATTTTTCTACTTCTATCTTCATACCTGGTTGGGAAGACTGCTAAACAAGAGTCCTGCTGTCTGTAATGACTCGGCTGCAACAGGAAGGCGACATCTATGGAGTCAATTGATTATTGTTCTTACCAAAACAAAATTAATTTGTTTTCATTGAACCCTTACCGCTTTCTAAGAAAACTAAATTATCCTTTGTCTTTCATGGACAAAATGATGTGAAAAAGAACAAAGAAACAAAGCCGTGTTCTAACTATCTCTAGTTTAAACTTTCTAACCAAGTTTAATATAGTTCTACCAATTACAGTATAGTCTATTTAAGTCAAAATTGTATCCCAGTTCAGGTGTTTGCATTGATAAACGCATCCTAATTTAGACTTCTAGGATAACTTGGGAGTAATGTAGGTGCAAAGATAGGCATTAGATACTTTCCACTTCTACAAAGTTAAAGCTGTCAGTAAATTGGCCAAGGAACCAACAATCCTATTTTAGTGTTGACGGGAAAACATGCTTGAACTTTTTCACAGATGGTCTTAAATGAGACCATCCTACTCTAAATACTACATTCAAATAGTTGATATCAATACATTCTTAGTTCTAGATCACATTTTGGTGACATGGTTCAAGGTCTTTCAATTTTAAATGTACTGTAAAGTACAGAATCAGAATCAACACTAACAAACCCAGGAACATTAATATTTCACAATTAATAGAAAAAGGGGATACGGAATCAAACAAAGAAGAGAAAATTTCTTACCTTTTTCATCATAATTATGCACTTCCATAATATGTGATGTTTTCCTCCCATGTTTAAATGTACTATCTAAATGCTGCTTACCTTAAAAATGTCAGCATGAGAGATGAAAGGCTTTGCAATAAAGATGATGAGTCCTTTTCCTGTGTAATGATGGTAGGACATGAGGCACCATAAGTAAAGTAACGAGGTTTGTGTATCATATGAACAAAAAAATTAACAAGTACTTCAATCACCCATAAATACCAACCTCTTATTTTACTTATGCTGTCCTTCATAGTCATATTTTATCACCTGGCTGTGGCATTAGTCTTCCCAGTGGAATATCAAGCTGCTTGCATAAGCGAACCCTAGGTTTTAAAATCTTATAGATTCTGCACAGACTGCATTGTTCATCTATAAGCCTATTTTTTTGTAGATGAATGTGTGAATACATTTTCTTCTGTCAAAAACCAGAATAAAAATATATCTTTCTTAACTACAAAAGAAAAATCCAAGAAGAATATTCAACTAAATAGTGTGTAATTCATTTCATGTTACCTAAACATTCATGACATTAGAAACAATTATGAAATTTGTATACTTTCATGTCTTGTCAGTCCGGGCTTGTATACTGTAAGAAAAAAGAATCTGATCTGTTCACACACTATATATAATTTTGTTTTCAAATTTGCCTTTCGTACCTAGTGCTCGCCGACTTTAGAGAAATGATCAATATAAATACTGTACTGTATGTATCACCAGTGAAACAGTTATCTGATAAATAAACCATTAATTGCTAAACATCTAAATTCCCTTTCTTGGAAGTGATAATTTTAAAATAATATGGGGCAGAAAAGTGTGAAAAGTATGAATAAAACATCTCTACCACACAAAAATAATATGTACCGTAAAATGAATAATTTTGTTTTTACCATTAACTAGAAATTAATAACTAAAATTTTGCTAAAATAAATTTTGCAGCAAAAAGAAATTTTTTCTTAATCCTAATAAATCTATTTGGATACTGTATTTAGAGTTCCTACTTTCCATCTAAAAAAAAAAAAAATAGATTCTATGACATTCAATAATCTATGAGTCTCATACATAACATGCAAAGTTTAGCAATGTATACTAGAAGGATATTCTGTTTAAAACGTAGACATAACTGTACAGTTTTGACAAGTCGTAAGAAGAGTAAAACTATAGCATACCTATCAGTCAATCGCATTTTGATTATCAACTATAAAATGTTCCCTAAACATCAGGAACTCATGCTCTGTACGACAGTTTATTCTTCTGATTAGGGACTATCTATCTATAAAAAGGTTACTAATTCCTAACAATGCTCTAAATTTCATTCATACAGTTTTAATAGACTCATGTTTAAAGGGAACTACAGGATTTATATTTTTAAAATGACATTAAGTATGCGACGAGCTATCTATCCAGCCACCAATCTATACAGTCTTCGCTCCTACAGCACTAATCCAGCACATACTACTTTCCTGTCATTGGAAGGAGAGAACAGCATTCCCAGTATCCTAGGATGCAGTCACCACACACAACGATACAACATCTGGATTCATCATCATCATCACTACAAATACCTACACCTTTCTTTTTTCTATGATTTTGACTTTGACTGTGACCCTTTTTATCTGAGGGTTTTTTATCGGAGGCTTCCCCAGCAGCTGTGTGGTGGGGACTATGAGCTACCTGAAGGGTGGGACGAGGAGGAAATTCATATTCTGGCGAGCAGTCCCCCGATTCATACACTTCATAAACGATAGGGATCTCCAGACACTGTCAGAAAAACAAAAAGAACAAAAACCAAAATCACCTGTGTGTTACATCATCTGAACTTCAAGTGGTTTTTCTGTATATATCCATTTTATTGGGATTTAATTTTTGATTATTATCTCTTACTATTTTCAGGTGACTTTTCACATCACAAAATAATAAAACTCACTGGAACTTCACCAGTTGTTTCTTGCTTGAAGTACTTGAAGAGAACAACGTGCGCTGTAGCACCTGCTATACAAAATAACCTAGATTCTGGGCATAAAAAAAGATGCTGAATTGCAAAAGGGTCCTCATCCCCATCTATACTTCTAGTCCGTGGTTTTTCAAATACTTTTGCTGTTTTTAATTTATATAACACTTGTAAACTCACTGATGATGCATCCCAGAATTTGACAGTTCCATCTGCATGCCTGTGAAATTAATGAGAGAATCAGCTTTAATGACTAATTATCTAAATCCTATAACTAATAGTTAAAACCAGAAAGTCAATTAACAGTTTAAATAAAAAAAATCTAAAATTTAAAAAGAACTTTTAGAATTCTGTTACTTACCCTGTTATTATCATTTCTGCATAACTACAAGAAGAGCCCCACTCTCCGCCACTGATTGGCCATTCTCGCTCACTAAAACCCTGTCTTTTCTGTCCTCTAGCACCAACAGAGTAAAATGCTGGAATGAGGTCAGCTGGACAGTCTGCTAAATATGTACAACAGGTCACAGGAGACTCGTGCAAATCCATAGAATATGGATTTTCAAAGCATGGATATCCCTGTGTATGGAGATCAACAACCACTAGGTCATGTTGTAATAACACCACCAAGGCATAAGGTTCTGCAAAATCTGAAAACATCAACAGATACCAAAGATTAATAATAATGACAGACTTGAATTTCACGTTATGCAGTTTATAATCCTCAACGGTATCACAGTTCCAAAAGATTTCTTATTAGCCAGTAACTTGATTAATTTAAAAAATAATATACATATAATAATGATTAAAAAAGTTAAAAGATAAAGCAGGTAACTGGGAAGCATACCAAAATGCAGAGGTAGTCATTCAAGGAGACAATAATGAAATGAATGTTTCTCAAGCTTAAAAAAGTGAACAGCCAATCATAACACCACATGATCTAGAAGATTAAAAATTAAAGGCAATCAGATTGAACTTTTAGCAAATAATACGTAAAAATATATCTCATGTGAACACACCACTTGCAAAAGGAGACTCGCATAACGTAATGAAATCCACAACATTGTGTTCCATTTCTAAAACGGTTGTTGTTTTGCCATGAATAACAGTTATACTTGGCGTTCTCCCTGTTCTGTCATTTGTAAGACCACCGGAAAATATCACAAATGTATCCCTGTGGAAAAAAATCAACCTGTAAATTTTTATAACGTGCAATGACTGGAATAAACATAGTTCAGTAAGTGATAAAAAATAACAGGGTCAATAAGAACAGCATATTCAGGAAATTTTTCAACCTTCTTCAAAGTCTTTACTGTACCTTGTTTCAAAGTATGTCTCTAATCACCCTTAATCCAATTAACTACTGAATTCTATAAACTCCACCATCTCAGCATCAAATCTTTTCTCATTGATAAGAGGGTAAATTTCAGTGGATGCACTAGTCAATACAGTACTATATTTAATATGTTTCTAGATTACACTAGGTCTACAACCATTTAACTTGGTGGTCTGGTTAAATCAATAAATTACACAGATCATGATACAAATGAAGAAAAACAAATTATACACAAAGTTAAGAGGGCAAAATAAATTGTTAATACACAAAGTTAAGAGGGCAAAATAATTTGTAAGAGGGAGTACAACCTAGTTTAAAGATAATTATTAAATTAACAATAATGATTCCAACCACGCAAAAGGGTGAAAGATAAAAGAAGGATTAAAAATATGAACATTTTAGATTATCCTTTTAGGAACAGGAGCAAATCAAATGTAACAGCTTGCAGAACTAGGTACAAGCTCAAGGGAATCTTTACAGAAAGACCTTTATGTCAGATTGAGTAAAAAAGGTTCAATATGTCAAGGGAGAAGGAAAAGAATAGAATAAAGCAAATAAAGGGAATCTTTTCTATAAATAACTCAAGATAGTATTTTTGGTAGAAATTAAATATGAATATTATGAATTGATACAGAATTAATGAACAAAAATGCAAAAATCCACAAAAAGAATCTTAATAAAATTTATCATTTCTATACTCCCGACGTTCATATTGCTTCCTTCTACGGAAACAGCTTAATTGACCTCTACCAGTAAAACTAAAAAATTCAAAACCAAGCGAAATATGATGCAAATGATTGAGTTGAGTCAAAACTTTGTTTAGCCAAAGAAGATTTAGGGGGAATCATAAGATATGCCACGCCATCCATCTACAGTATGTAATATGATAAAATTTAGGAGCATTTTCTTTAGCGAATAAAGGTATATTAGGATCCAGACTACCCACTCTGTCTTCTCCCTCACAATGTGGTTTGTCTTATAGAGTGACTGAAATTGCAGCATGAAAAGTAGGAAAATAGGGAACTTGAAGGAGTCTATTGGTGAAATGAAAGAAATGATTTAAACTAAGAGTAGTTCAAAACAAATTTGAGAAATGATGAAGTGTGTTAGATGCTGGGTCATGTCTGATCTGGACCTTGTTTACAAATTTAAAGGTAGCTCACATAAGCCAAAAGTAAGACAGGTCAATGCACTATTGCACATGTCCCAGAGGCCAAACAATTACAGAGATCAGCGGTAAACCCACCTCTCTTCCCAAGCTAAGAGCATTGAGGGGTAAGCAATGGCTGCTGATAATTAGCAAGAAGACCTTTGGGAACCCCTAAACAAACCTCTTCCTAGCTGTCAGAGATACAGTAGTAAGGTCATGTTTATCATAGTAATTACAGGTTGAAATTGGGAACCAGAGGTTTTAAGTCGTAGACAATCTCACTAAGATGCCTAATGACATAAAACCTAACTGAAATTGTGAAGAGCTTAAATCACCAGAAAGAGTTCACCACTCAAGTGTGGGTATATCTGAAACTCCAAACAGGGTCTCACCATGTGGATACAGTTTGTAAGGATTCCTGGCAGGGAACCAAGTATGTACTGTATTGATTCTACTAAAATAGAAGGTAACATTTATAGCTATATTCATGTTAATTTTGAATTATGGAACACCAAAATAATAAAATTAAGATCAACAAGTATTTCTGAAAGTTAATTATGCTTGCATAGCTACACAACCCAACTTTATGCAGAAACAGTTTTGAAATTTAAATGACGAACACAACATAATCACAAAAAGAATTTGATACCTGTAACTCACTAAGGAACTGGTCGATTTGAAATTCTAAACTGTCATCACAACTGTCTCTATCACCAAAGCAGTAAACTACTATAAGCTTGATATCAAACGAACTTCGTGGAAAGGCTGTGAATATACTTCTGGGGTAGTGAATAACTAAGGCAGTGGATCTACCACCGGAGAGAGATTCATAGCATACCTCATTCTATCATATAAAGAAAGGAATCTTTCTTTTTATGGAATTAGTGTAACCTTTATCCCCACACTTTTTTGTTTTTGGTCCTTGGAAACATATGGCTACAGAATTACACTTCTCATAATGTTTATATAAAGTAAACGTCTTCAACATCTAATTCTAGATAGCTTCAAATAACCTACTAGATAATCATCAAATAAACAACTTTTAAGATGCTTTCAAAACCATGAGAGTTTACTACACCAACATAAAACTACCCCATTTCCACCTTCAATAGTTAATGGAGTATTATCAAATAAAGTTCCCTCTGAAATTGTAAAACAAAAATGGTGGAAACAAAATTTAATGATCCACTTCCAAGTATGAACAGAGTATTGTACTAGCATTAGTATTACTCAAGTTGTAAACATCGTGGAAGCTGAATCATACATAATCTAGGAAACAAAATAAATGGAACAAGTTGAATAGCATAGGATATCAAATTATTATATTATATTTAACATTATCTAAAATTCTAAATGGTATTCTGCACATATATCTTTACAAATAGAGTAACCATGTTCTACTTACCCATTTCTACTACATTTCCACTCAACTCTTTGTATACATTTGCAAGGCTCTTGTTTACCTTCTTTGTTGGTTTTTGCTGAAAGAAAGTTGTGGCAAAGTTACATTTATGGGCAAACACTGAATTAAAATATATTTTCTAAACAGATTATGACTAGTTTAAGCGTACAAAACTTATTTGTAAAAAGGATTTTAATTTCAGCTTGCTTTCACCAGCAAGATACTGTATATGAAGGCATATAACAATTTGTAATTTCAGTTTAACAAAGGAAATGCCTTTGAGAAACCACAAATATTCAAAGATGATACCATGTGGAAAAATAGCTGACACTGGCTTTGGAGTAGTCTGTTTAATGCCCCAAGTGGTGAGAGATCCATCTGAGTGAGAACACATGAACTGCTTCCCTTCGTGGTGCCAGCTGATGGACTTCAAGGGCTCTGCGCACTGATAACGGATATCAGCTGCTTTGGTTTTTAGATCCCAAACGACAAGGGCTCCGCTATCATACCCAATAAGGAGCTAAAAATAGAGAGAAAATTAGTTGTATATTATGGCAAAAGGTTGTTGGAAAATACACTAAGGACATTGGAAAAATGATGCAGTACTATACTGTGCATTACTTATGACAATACAGTATTATAGAACTAAACTGGAAATCTTGTTCAGGAACACTGGATGAATCTACATTTATTCCTTTCTATTGATGCAATATCCACTACCACCACAAACACAATGGTTATGGCCTTCTACTAACTACGTTTAACCCCTTTACACAGTAAACTTAAATAAGCAAGAGCAATAATCTAGCATGAACCACAAAATATCACATGGGAAGCAATAAAACCCCCATCTATATGCCTTAGAAAATGGAATGAAAAATATATATGTTCTTCCTAGTACATTTTTTTCTTAAATAATTTACATGAAAACTGTATTTTTCATTTTTAATTTCATATTTCTACTCCCTCACTGATATTTTTCTTTTAAGAACGTTATAAGGGTTACATCTTGAGAAGAAAAAACAATCAAAATAACATGAACCATTCCCTTGATCAACTTCAAGATAGACACTTTCAAATTCCATTTTCCATTGTTTTGTTTTGAAAAAAAAAAAAACTGTTACAATATTATAAGTTGTTGTGCATAACATAATACAATCTACTATTTTGAAAATAGTGTGCTATACATAATTTAAAAAAGATAATTTGAGCATTGTTTCAATCGTAATATTAGCACCTTGGTCAAGACTTCTATTCACCACACTAAAAAAGTATTCTGCTATTTCCTTCATAAAATTAAAATTTGCATAATTCCAATATAGAAACATATCAAGTCCTCATAAAGCAGAGTATTTACATCCTCTTGGTGCAGTAATAAAAGTATATGGTGTCATCCACCATTGCCTTCAACAAAAGGAAATATTACATCTGATAGTACTGCATATGGAACAAAATCTACTTTAAATATTAATAAAGTTTACCTCAAACCATTGAGTTTGAATCTGATAGTCTAGTAAATTAAATGATATTTCTAAAAGATGTTAAGATATTAAGTATATACAACCAAAATCTAGGAATGTTTAGATCAGAGGCTTACCTTACTAGGATCAACAGG
>NC_090728.1:164066470-164068970 GCF_036898095.1 Palaemon carinicauda | reverse complement strand
TCATTTTAACGAGTCGTGTACACTAGTATATAAATAATAAAGATTTAAATAGTGCATTAAAATGAAGTTTACAAGTGAGTATATAGAATGGAGAATGTTTATCACTGTCATTCTCAATATTGCAAAATGCACAGGAAAGAAGACAATGTTTGGCAAGTAATACTAAAGTAACTATGTCAATGTTTTTCACAAAATTCGTTCTAATACGTTAATCATTAGAGTTATTAATTTTAAGTCCTTCAAACAACGAAAACCATCTGATCAGTAAATATAAAAAACAACAAAAGGACGACCAAAGCAACTGACATTCCTTAGTTTCTTATGCAGAAAAAGACTTCTCGCTGCTGGGAGGTAGGACGCTGGTGATTGGTACAACACATGAACATACGCTACCGGGATCTAAACGATGTCAGGCAGGGCAGCCCAGAGTCAATGCAGATATATTGACTCTGGGGAAGGCGATCGGGACTACGGTCTACGCCAAAGCCAAAGCAAAGTCCTTCAAAAGAAGGCAACCGTGCTTACCCCATACAAAATGGGAAAAAAACACGTTTATAGAAGAATAGGATCAAGCCAAGGGTATGCATACCTGGGCATATATTTCTATATTTAAATTGCTGTATTAATGCAGTTTCTAAGAGGGTTGCAGAACATAACTGAAGTTCTCCTCGAAGTATGTTAATACATGGCCGCTATCTTCATCCAAATTAATGTCAATCAATAATTAGAAGCTGCTACAGATGGTCTGCACAATAGTAGTTAGGGCTGCCGTGTAAAACAGAGTTAACTCATTGGGGATATAAACTGTAAATGATGAGGAATTAATCTAAATCCATTAATAAGAGAAATAGTTGCTAAATATTGTACCAACCGTGTGTCACACGATCGTACATAGTAACGACATTTCTTTTTTTGTATGTTATACTTTGTATCTTCGCTCTCCCCGCACAATGATAGGGACCTGAATAAACATGTCTGTTTTTCTCATGTTAACTGTTAACAGAACCGGTTGTCGGTTGAACATGAAATTCCCTGTTATGTTGTTATGTCATTTTTGCCTGGACTTTATGTATATATAAACGGGTCGAGAGAGGCTGTGACTAAGAAGGCAGGATGAAAGCAACTGAGTAACTTTATTACAGAACATCGGTTTATATATTCATAAAGTCCGGGCAAAAAGGACATAAAAACATAACAAGCAATTTAATGTTCAACCAACAACCGGTTCTGTAAACAGTTAACGGTGAGAAGAACAGACATTTTTATTCAGGTCCCTATCATTGCGAGGGGAGAGCAAAGATACAAAGCATAATATATATAAAAAAAGAAATGTCGTTACTATGTACGATCGTGTGACACACGGTTGGTACAATATTGAAGATTTTAATGTTACCTTCGTTGCTACTGCTAAAAGGTTCCTGGATATCAGATTTAAAGATTTCCTGTTATTGGGAAAGTTCTAAATATCAATGTAGAGTTTTCCTCTATTATTATAGGGAAATGGCTCCTAAACAGTGTAGGTGTTAAGTTTTCTCTACATTATAAGACAAACGTTTCTTTCAAAGTTGAATATATAAACGCTTCCTAAATCACGAAGAAGAAAATAGTTCCATATTTGTAGAGATGCAACTGGTTTCTTATCACGGAAGTATATAGTTCAAACTTTTATAACGGCAGATAACTCAAAATTCTAAAATTGTTGAATATTTTGAACAAATTATTTTCTTACTAGACATAGAAGGCTGAAAGGATATATATGTACACCTAATACATCTGAAACTCCATCTCAGACATGAAGTGGGTTTACAAGTGTTCTAAGACCTGCATTGTGTAACAGTGAAACTGCCCTTGTCATGGATGTTTCAAGAACTATGAGGAATAAAAGATATGGGATGAAATGGGAAAAAAAATCCTTTCAGAGGAATAAGAGAGATGGGAGGAAAAGGAAAAATAGTGCTTACAGAGGAGAGGGAATGGTAAAATTGTCATGTTGCAGTGAAAAGAAATACCTCAAAACTCGTCTAAACTGGTAAATAAAAAAAAAATTTACAAAAATATACAGGGTGTGCAGTGCTGTGTCTAAAGATCTTGTACAACAAAACTGTACTGTAACGTCATTTTAGAATAAAGTTTATCATTTCGTTTTAAATGTGAATGAATAATCTGGCAGGCCCTGTGAATGTGAACTTCAAGACTACAGTGGACCTTTTCCCAACATTTTACAATCAGAAAAATTTCATGAATGATTCATATCATTTCCTCAATCGCCTATTGACACAAAGAGCCTCGGTTAGATTTCACCAGTCGTCTCTATCTTGAGCTTTGAATTCAATACTTCTATTCATCACCATCTACTTCACGCTTCATAGTCCTCAGCCATGTAGGTCTGGGTCTTCCAAATATTCTAGTGCCTTGTGGGGCACAGTTAAACGTTTGGTGAACTACTTTTCTCTTGGGGAGTGCGAAGAGCATGCCCAAACCATCTCCCCCTCATCATGAT
>NC_090728.1:164043970-164058970 GCF_036898095.1 Palaemon carinicauda | reverse complement strand
CGATCCCAGTATGAGATAGAAATATGACACTGATAATGTATATATACATACATACATACATATATATATATATATATATATATATACACAAATATATAAACTCGGCCCTCGTTATAAAAAAAATTGTTATAGCATATTTTTGGTTAAAGCTGACAGAATCTGAAGTACTGAAGGTTTGCAATACTGAAAAAGTTAAACTGTTGCTAAAACTTGAAAGTGGCGCAAGCGTGAAGCGTCTGACGAGGAGTTCGGTGTCGAAACAACAACAACTATTTATTCCCCAAATAAACAAAGACAACATTTGAAGTTCTATGCTAAAAGTAATAAAACAACAACTAAAGAAACAAAGACAACATTTGAAGTTCTATGCTAACAGTAATAAAACAACAACTAAAGAAACAAAGACAACATTTGAAGTTCTATGGTTAAAGAAATAATAAAAACAACTAAAAAAAAAAGAACATTTGAAGTTCTACACAAAAAGCAATTAGCAAAAGTTAATGAACAATATAAAAATCATGGAGTTTATTCAGTCTGTATTCATCCTCTTTTAAGCAGCGATTGTATAGAACGTTATTTTAACTGCATTAATGACAAATAAGTGATTAATACGAGAATATGATGGTGAAAATATTTAATTTACGGGATATCAGGTACACTATCGATAATTTAGCAATGGATAATCAGGCAATTGCTTTAATCCTACTTGTGAGAGTTCACTGGGACAGCTTACTGTCACTTGGGAACTTCCTGGTACACTGCTTAATATTCGCAAATCAGGCCGAGTGGTTATTTAATTCAATTTTTTTCTTTTAATTTTATTTTTGCTAGAATGCTTTATTCTTTTTTTCTTTTAATTTTATTTTTGCTAGAATGCTTTATTTTTTTATAAGTATATATTCTATTAAAATAATGCTTTTAATACTGGAATAATTGTGGAGATTGATCGAATTTAGTTAATCACAATATTTTGAAAATTACCGGATTAATTTGGCTATTGCTTAATTCCTTTTAAATTAATCGTAAGGAAAGACACAAACCCCTAACCAATAAATATTACTTATCAATTGCAGATAAAAGCCAAAGATGTCTTTAAAAAAATATAATAATGTGTTCAATAAAGAACTTAGAGTTTTTTGCCAGTGAGGTCAAGGGGCCTCTTGTTAAACTCGGGTCCCAGGAAACCCCCCCCCCCCCCTTTTTTTTCACCAGGTGCTGGTAGCTGAAGTTTGAAGTTTCCCTGTCGTTGTTTTGTTTACAAATCAATCGCTTAGATCAACAATAGAAATAAGACAATAAATTAAATCTAAACCCTCATATTCCTCTCTGAACGTGGATATCTTAACGTGGTGAAAGGATTTGTGTATCGCCATAATCAGCAAAGCTGTACTAGTTAGAGCCACCATTACTAGGTTGGTTTGCTGTGAGCGATCAGTCTTGAGTCTCCAACCATCACCAATCAGCAATAATCAGCGTTGTGATGAAAAGGACAATACTCTATACATGATTAAGGACATGCCTAAGGCCTTTGTCATGCAGTGGACTAAAACCGGCTGCATTTGTTATATATATATATATATATATATATATATATATATATATATATATATATATATATATATGTGTGTGTGTGTGTGTATATATATATATATATATATATACATATATAAGAGAGAGAGAGAGAGAGAGAGAGAGAGAGAGAGAGAGAGAGAGAGAGAGAGAGAGAGATATCACGCTCAGCCTAAATGAAATGTGACTCCACCTGTCGAGCTAAATTAAGGGAAAGGGGGGGGGGGGGCGTGAGAGCCGTCGGCCAGATAGTGGGCTCACGCTGATTGCTTTCAATCATGTAACTAAATGTCAGGTCTGACAAGAGACAAATAGGCGGTGTAGAGAGAGAGAGAGAGAGAGAGAGAGAGAGAGAGAGAGAGAGAGACCTTTTCACACAAGAATGACCCAATTAAGCGCTCAATAACTCAACAGGATACAATCGAATCTCTCGGTTCCTTTAACCTTGGATGCGAGCATTGAAGGACCTTGGATGCGAGTACCCTACATTTTTAGATACCGGTCGTAAACGGGTATCATTTTTATTTTCAATCGTGTAGTAAACTGGTAATCATTTCATTCTCTTTCTGCAAATAACGAGTATTATTCTTTTAATTTTGTGGAAGTTTGTAATTAAATTTTAGTTACTGACTTTGGGCATTCAAATAAACCATGGTATTCAGAATTTGAAATTTAATACCTTTATTAAAACAGAGCATGTTTATCATCACAATACGGCTGGTTTTTTTTTTTTTTTTTTTTTTTTTTTTCGAGAGAGAGAGAGAGAGAGAGAGAGAGAGAGAGAGAGAGAGAGAGAGTATTATGTGGTTTTCTAAGAATCAAGGAAATCAACGAAATGTTCCAGCTCCTTAAGCAAGTTAGGTCAGTTTGCCCACTATATCTATTGGGGTATTTTCTGCCAATAAATATCCTCCTAGAAGATGTGTGTTTACAGTCTTTTTATCTAGGGATTGCCTTGATGAGGCCTTTACATTTAACGCATGGTATGGATCCTAACAGATTAGAGATCATTCCATTTTCTTAGCTTCCTATCTTCTTTCAAAATGAGATTGTGAAAAGTAAAATGTCACTTTTTCTAAAAAGAAAAGTATTCAATCTGATGGTTCTACCAATATGCATTGGCAACTTGGAGCATAACTAAATCCTTAAAACATAAGCTAATTACAACTCAAAGAGCTATGGAAAGAATAATGATGGGACTAACACTAACAGACAGAAAAAGAGCTACACAAATACGAAACCAAACTAAAGTAGAGGATATTCTAATATGTAAAAGAAAGAAATGGACATGGGCATGACATAAAATATTAAAATGAACATGACCTTTTATAGATGGATATTAATAATTAAATTGATTCCTAGAGATTGTTAACGAAGCATAATGAAGAGAATACGATGGGTTGACGAGGTAAGAATTTTTTTGGGTATAGACTGGCATAGAAAGACTATACGCAGACGCGATTGGAAGGTCATCTCTGCGGCCTTTGTCCTGCAGTGGACAAGCAACTGCTGCTGCTGCTATTGATGTTGATGATATATATGTATATGTAAATATGTACATATGTATATGTATATGTAAATATATATATATATATATATATATAATATATATATATATATATATATGTGTGTGTGTGTGTGGGGGGGGGTGTTTCACAATAGCACATTTAAAAGGGGAAAATTAAAAAAGAATTTAAAAAAACAACAAAAGAAACTAAAGAAATGTAAAACAGGAGTTACTTCATATCGAACTAAGATAACCCAAATATAGAGAATCAACAATTAAGTAAAAAAAAAAAAATAGAGAGGAATTACCGGCAAAAATAAGACAAAGAAAAGAATGATAAAGAGATAACAACCTAGAAAGAAAACAAACAGAAATTATGAAAATAAATTTTCCTGGTTATTATTCATATTCAATTCTATTTTCTTGAAACTTTCGAAATTTTGATTTAAAAGACCCGTGTTGCAGTCAGCGGAGTTTTTAAATGAAAGAAAACACGTCCAAGATGTTAATTAACTTAATAAAACTGTATACTGTAACTATTAACCTAATTAAAAAAAAAAAAAAATCCATCCGAAATTTGGACGTGAAAAATGTGCAGTCACAAGCCTTATTCTGGTAGGAATGTGTATCCAGAATTTTTGTTTTACAAGGGAAAATTGATATATTCCATCCTTCTTTTGGGAACAAAATATGCATTCATTAAATTGGTTTGAAAAGGATCATAAATTCGGTAACCTAATATTGGAAGCTTAAATATCTATCTAGCTATATACGTTTGAACTTGGAAAAAACATACAATTTCTTTGTTCTAAAAGCGACATGGATACAAAAGGCTAATTTAGTTGTACGCTATCAAATATCCTTTATTTGAAATTACAAAAAAAAAAAAAAAAAAAAAAAAAAAAAAAAAAAAAAAAAGATAGTTTTAAAAGCAGGACTATTTCGAACATCCTTTATTAGCACCGCCTATATAAAATAATTTACTGATTTCCATATATAAAATGTGGTTCAAAATACTTCGAATCAAAATAAAAAACGTAATCAAATCTAGAAGTAATAACTCATTACTTACTGAAAATCCATCCCATTTAAGATGAGAGAGAGAGAGAGAGAGAGAGAGAGAGAGAGAGAGAGAATTACCAGCACGTCTTTACTGATCACAGCTGCTGCAATAACGCTAAGTAATTAAAAAACGCGAGAAAAGACTAGAAAAATCAATTGCATTTAGAGAGAGAGAGAGAGAGAGAGAGAGAGAGAGAGAGAGAGAGAGAGAATATTACCAGCACGTTTTTACTGATCACAACTGCTGTAATGGTGAGTAATTAAATAAGTATACAAAACAATAATCATATTCTGTTATCTGCCACCTGTGTAATAAAAAATTGCATGTCGTGTCAGTGTAATCGTTTTGTCGATATGAAGGAATGGTATTACACTAGAACTTCCTCTTGTAACGTTTGGTCTGACTGCGAAAACAATTTTGATGTTCGATTGCATATCCACTCAATGTTCAGTTTACACCCCAGACATAATAACTATGAGGGTATTTCTAAAGAAGGCCAAATGGGATAACAAATAGCTTGTCATTGCATTAACTCTTTTGTGGGCAAGCATAGAATTATTGGATGCGGAAAAACACTCTTATATTAAACAAAAGGGGTTTCCAGTACGTTTTCACTCATGTAATTTTTTTTCAAGAAGAGCATTCATTATTTCAAAGTTCCATGAAAATATAGACAGTGCTGGCCACTCACCTGGTCTTGTAATGCAAATATAGACTGTGCAGATCAATCACCTAGTCCTGTATCCCAAATATAAACAGTGCAGATCAATCACCTAGTCTTTTAATCCAAATATAAACAGTGCAGACCAATCACCTAGTCCTGTATCCCAAATATAAACAGTGCAGACCAATCACCTAGTCCTGTATCCCAAATATAAACAGTGCAGAACAATCACCTAGTCCTGTATCCCAAATATAAACAGTGCAGAACAATCACCTAGTCCTGTATCCCAAATATAAACAGTGCAGGCCAATCACCTAGTCCTGTGATGCAAATATAAACAGTGCAGACCAATCACCTAGTCCTGTAACCCAAATATAAACAGTGCAGACCAATCACCTAGTCCTGTATCCCAAATATAAACAGTACAGGCCAATCACCTAGTCCTGTGATGCAAATATAGAGAATACAGATCAATCACCTAGTCCTGTGATGTCAATATAGACAGTGAAGGCCACTCACCTAGTCTCGTGATGCATGTGCAACAGGTAACGCACATGCAAATGAAGATGGATATCTTATCAATATTTTCTTCGATAATACAACCGTTATTGGACGCCACAAAAAAGATCGTTAAATTACTAATTTACTTTCAGCGAAAGGAAGATGGTGTGACCCCTTAATCTATTAATTTATTTTCACTGTAAGAAAAAAGTGAAACAATTTAAAAAAACTCATTGGTAAAAACAACAATATTACCACTTCATAGACAAATCCAGACTCATATATTTTGAGTAAGAAATTAACTTGGAAGTAATCCAAAGAACAGTAGATATTATCAGCAACGTCCATAACACCCATGGAATCAACAAAAACCTTGATATTAACGTCAACCTGACTAATGATAACAACAAAAACGACGCCATCACTAAATTTGGAAGCAAGGTGATTTAATCACCCATCTGACTGCAGAGATTAAACAATAAAAAGGAGCCCTAATCAACAGCTATCTGTTCCTTGTGAGATTCCAGACGGAGTCTCTCTCTTCCGCCAACGCCCTTCAATTATCAAGTTTTATGGAGGGAATTAAACCCATTCAATGGACTCGCATCTCTACGACCAAACTTCCCAAAAACCTGTATTTCAGAGAAATGACTTCATTTCACGCACGAGTTAGCCTGTAATCACTGAAACTCGACCTGCACCGACAAACATCTGAGGTTAATCTTCGAAGGAACCTTACTGGAACCCTTTACATTCCTTCACCGATGCAGTTATTTTTCACGTGTTAGGTGAAGGGGAAATCTCGTGATGGGGATAGTTCAATCACAGTGATTCAGATAAGAAATTCCCAAAACTTTGGAAAGGCAAATCATCTGTCATACTTGAAAGGAGAAGTCCTTGTGAAATGGAAGGCATATTAGAAAGGAGAAATGGTTGAACGATGGAAGCTATATTTGAAAGGAGAAATACTTGTGCTATAGAAGCCCTATTTGACAGGAAAAACCCGTGCAATGGAAGCCCTATTTGACAGGAGAAATCCTTGTGCAATAGAAGCCCTATTTGACAGGAGAAATCCTTGTGCAATAGAAGCCCTATTTGACAGGAGAAATCCTTGTGCAATAGAAGCCTTATTTGACAGGAGAAATCCTTGTGCAATAGAAGCCATATTTGACAGGAGAAATCCTTATGCAATAGAAGCCCTATTTGACAGGAGAAATCCTTGTGCAATAGAAGCCCTATTTGACAGGAGAAATCCTTGTGCAATAGAAGCCCTATTTGACAGGAGAAATCTTTGAGCAATGGAAGTCATATTTGACAGGAAAAATCTTTGTGCAATGGAAGCCCTATTTGACAGGAGAAACCCGGGCAAGGGAAGCCTTATTTGACAGGAAAAATCCTTGTGCAATAGAAGCCCTATTTGACAGGAGAAATCTTTGTGCAATGGAAGTCATATTTGACAGGAAAAATCCTTGTGCAATGGAAGCCCTATTTGACAGGAGAAACCCGTGCAATGGAAGCCCTATTTGACAGGAGAAATCCTTGTGCAATAGAAGCCCTATTTGACAGGAAAAATCCTTGTGCAATAGAAGCCCTATATGACAGGAGAAATCCTTGTGCAATAGAAGCCTTATTTGACAGGAGAAATCCTTGTGTAATAGAAGCCCTATTTGACAGGAGAAATCCTTGTGCAATGGAAGTCATATTTGACAGGAAAAATCCTTGTGCAATGGAAGCCCTATTTGACAGGAGAAACCCGTGCAATGGAACCTCTATTTGACAGGAGAAATCCTTGTTCAATGGAAGTCATATCTGTAAGGATAAATCCATGTGCAATGGAAATAATTCCACACCACAAACCGGTCACTATGGAGGCGAATAAGATTATATTTGCAATGTGAGAATCTCCATGCGATGTTAAGAGAAAATCCCATTTTTAAAAGAGGAAATTCTCATATGAAGGATTCGCCACCTGTCCCTGGACAAAATGTAATCCCCGAAGTAGTCTTGGAGGGAAAAAGAGCGTATCCTTCCTCCAAGGAAGTAGTACCAGAGAGAAAAATTAAGACGCGAGAAAATATGAGACTTGGCAGACGCCTTTCTTTACCATACTTGGGAAAACTTCGTCGGAATACCGTCCGTAAAATCCTCTTCAAACTCCCAAAAAGAAAAGTTTCCCCTAATCCTTTCCCTTGCAAAAGACCTTAATTATTCGACTATTCACACTACATCTTGATTCACTTCGTTCTGGAAATATCCTCCATCAAAACTTTGGACGGTGTGAAAGATAAAAAAAACTCCTACTCATCTCACTCCGATATAATTATGTACCTTTTTTTATGAAAGTTTCTGTGTGTGTATGTGTGTGTGTAAAATATACAAATTAACAATCTGCAGTTGCTGAAAAGTGTAAAACTAGAAGTTCTATAAGTAAATCGTATTCTACAATGAAAACCAGGGGAAGATGGAAATAGACCAAATACTTCATGGATTGTATACATAAGTGATTGTAGGAGGATAAATGATTGTAGTTATAAGAGCATATGATGCAAACCAACTCCTCCACATAGTTAGGTTTCAAAGACCTGTTAGAAAAAAATATACCCCCTGAATAAACAAAATGTTTCTTTTATCCTTCATAATGTGGTCTTTAAAATTTTGTTAATAGTCTATTCTTCCTTTTTTCATTTATCACATAGCATTGATAAATCGGTAAGAACGTTTTGCTGTCACAAGTGAATCATTAACAAAATCTTACATGAAAATATTTCAACCCAATGTTTATCGTAATAAAGTTTTTTTTTTCTTTTAAGAGAAAATCTCCAAGGGGAAGGTTTTTTTTTCAAGAGAAAGTCTCTATTAATAGGAAGTTTTTTCAAGCGAAAGTCTCTCTATTAAGTGAAGGGTTTTTTTCAGGAGAACGTATCTAGTAAGAAGTTTTTTTTTTTTTTCAAGAGAAAATCTCTCTATTGGGGGGAAGCTTTTTTTTAAGAGAAAGCCTCTCTATTAAAGGGAAGGTTGTTTGCAAGAGAAAGACTCTATTAAGGGGATGGTTTTTTCAAGAGAAAGTCTCTCTATTAAGGGAACGGTTCTTTTTTTCAAGAGAAAATCTCTCTATCAAGGGGAAGTTTTTTTTTTCAAGAGAAAGTCTCTCTATTAAGGGGAAGGTGTTTTTTCAAAAGAGAAAGTCTCTCTAATAAGGGGAAGGTTGTTTTCATGAGAAAGTCTCTCTATTAAGGGGAAGGTGTTTTTTCAAAAGAGAAAGTCTCTCTATTAAGGGGAAGGTGTTTTTTCAAAAGAGAAAGTCTCTCTATCAAGGGAAGGTTTTTTCATGAAAAAGTCTCTCAATCAAGGAGAAGGTTTTTTTTTTATTTTAAGAAAGTGTCTCTATTAAGGGAAGCTTTTTATTTAAAGCTGGCAGTGTCTCTAACCAAGAGCCCGAGGACAGTTATTACGCCCAGAGTTGAGCAGGTCACAAAAAATAGCTGATGCTGCATAATATCCTATTCAGAGTTTTCTTCAAATTTGTCCCCCTCTTTTCTTCAGAGTGTAATGAGTATAAGGGTACAGGTTGCATACTGTTAAAGTTTTAAATAGTGGATAAAATAACTTTTAATTTCACAAAGAATGCAACAGCAGCAACTTAAACATGCAATGATAATAGGTTTTGATATCTTCCGGAAATATAGGACGGTCTTTATTATTATTATTAATATTATTAATAATATCATCATCATCATCATCATCATTATTATTACTTGCTAAGCTACAATCCTAGTTAGAAAAGCAGGATGCTGAAGCCCAAGGGCTCCAACAGGGAAATCAACCGAGCGAGGGGAGGAAATAAACAAACTACAAGAGAAGTAATAAACCCTTGAAATAAAATAACTTAAATACAGTAACAACATTAAAATAAATCTTTCATACATAAACTATAAAAAAAAGAGAAGAGGAAGAAAAATAATATAGAATAGTCGATCACTATCATATTTGGTTTTCAGGTAACGTTCATAGGATTTAATAAAAACAAATCTATCATTCACTACATTTCAACTCTTTCAAGTCTCTATATACCAAAGTTTGAATTTACACTTATATAAAAGGAACGTCCGTCCCCTTTAAGCTATATGGGTCAAGTTCACACATAACACATTCAAGAAGCAATACCGTCGAAATCTAAATAAAGATGATACTGTGGCCTACAAAAAAAAAAGAAAAAAAAGAAAAAAAAAAGAATATACTTCGGCCTAAAAGAATGACTTATTAGAATGAGCTCAAACATTTACTCTTTATGTTTGAGACACAAAAATCCTTTGTTTAATGTTACGTCATAAGCCAGGAATCTCATTTTGGAGAAAAAGAAGAATGTCTCTGATTCCCTTCCAGCAAAGGGACCTTTTGTTACAAAACTAAAAATAAAACTTTTCTTCTCCGAAGCGGATGCGCGCACAAGCAACCAGGTACACCTTATATACGTGTGATGAGAGAGAGAGAGAGAGAGAGAGAGAGAGAGAGAGAGAGAGAGAAGGTTTCTATCGACGATAGAAGAAAATAGAAAGAACGTTCTATCGGGGTGGGGTGGGGGGTGACTGTGGTGCAATATGGTCACGTACTTCAGTGATGACCTTGGAAATGCTGAGGGAGGCCTAACGATAAATCTTCAAACCTCCTGATATTTTCATATCATATCGTTAAAAAAATCTTACACTGCGGAAGGGTATGTATACAACCCTGTCGTTGTTAGTTTGTTAGTTTGAGAGCAACTTTACATACACAACTACAGTACTGATATTGACCTAACTTGGTAACCATGTTGGGTATGACCCAAGGATGAACATTCAACATTTTTGTAAAAGTACACCAAAGTACAAGGACGCAGCAGTACTCTGAAAAAATCGCAATGTTAAGTATATGACAAATATTTTGTTAGTTTATTTTTGTTTGTGAACAACATTACGCAAAAACTACGGAACTAATTTCAACGAAACATGGTGACCATGCGGGGTATGACCCAAGGACAAATCCATTAGATTTTGAAGAAAATACATCGAAGTACAAGAAGGAGTTGAGTGGCGAAGGATCACTACCGACTGACCCTTTACTTATTATTAACGTTGAAATGATCTTATAAAATAACAAACACCAAACTACATTATGAGTCTTTTGGTGATATTTATGAAGTTTCAAGTTTAATACATTTATTGACAATTGAGAAACAATAACAACAGACCCTTAATTTTATCTTAAATATAGTCATTGGATAAAATATGCTCTATTAAAAAATCATTACAATAATAATAACGATGATAATCATAATAAAATTGATAATATCATGCGTGAACAACTCTAATCCAATATGAAGTTTATCAACTTTTAAGATTCCACCATCCACGGTCACTTGTCAAATCTGGTAAAATAAAGGGAGTGGAGATAGTTAGACTCGACAATATATACATACACACACACACACACACACACACACATATATATATATATATATATATATACCGATAACTTTCATTAATCTAAGGGACTAAACCAAAACTACACCATATTTCATTAAAACATCGGATTTCAAAGGTTCCATTCTCCCTAGGGATTCAAATAACTTTTCGTACTAAAGTAACTACACAAAACAGTTCGTAGAAATATTCCGAGCATCTTGCTTAATAAAGTGAAAGGATTATAGGAAAGATACTGTATTATATCAGGACCATTGAGAGAGAGAGAGAGAGAGAGGAGAGAGAGAGAGAGAGAGAGAGAAGGAAAATGAGAATGACGATGAAAACAGAAATGAACAGCACTATCAATGTGAGGAGAATAAAAGGGTGAATGCAGGGTGGGCTGGTGGGAGGGGAGTGGTAGACCGTCCCCTACCCCACTTACTCCACCAGTGCCACTGCCACCCGTGGATATAAGACGATGGCAGTGATAAGTCATGTGTGGGTGTATTTACCCTTGCCACACACAAACCATTCGCCGCCATGTTACCGCAGAAGAGCCTACATTCTCGCATATATATGACCCCATTACGTTCCCCCAAAGGATCCCCTACTTGGTGAGCAAAGTATTACCAATTACGCCTGATGATACAGAGTAGCAGGTACTGGTACATGGATGAAGGGGTCTTAAGGCGCAGCGCTACGAAGACTCAAGACGTCAATGTTCTCTCTTCTTAAAGAATGGATTATTCAAGGCGGAAAATAGTGTTACCAAAAGCACGTTTGTGAGTCTCTCTCTCTCTCTCTCTCTCCTCTCTCTCTCTCTCTCTATACATAAATATATATATATATATATATATATATATCAAAAGCACATTTAAGTCTCTTTGTATAATACATAAATACATACATACATATATATATATATATATATATGTGTGTGTGTGTGTGTATACGCACACACAATACACATATGTGTTTATTCACGTGTATATATTTGTGAGCAACGGCAAAAATTATGTGCTCTGCAAAAAGTCATACCTATCCTTACCACATATTCATAAATTGCACATCCAGTCATACCGAAACAGTTTTATGCAGCATGCATTTACATAACTGGAGAGAGAGAGAGAGAGAGAGAGAGAGAGAGAGAGAGAGAGAGAGAATTGATAAAGCGAGGGCCCTCCACACCAACTTGAAGGGGCAGGACAGCCAAGATAACGACTCCTTGTGTTCACACACTCCACGGTCATTTCTACGTTTGTGTCGACGGCCCGAAAGAGGGCGCCGCTCCTACAATAACAAAATGAGATAAGAGAAGGAATTCTGATATAATTTTCCCCCTTTGAACAATTCTGATAAGGAGTTCATAGTAGATTTATGGTTGTGGTGGCCTATGTGATCGTCGGACAGGGGTTCGAGTCCCGCTCAAGCTCAATAGATTCATGTAGTTTCTACAACCTCATCATCCTTGTGAATTAAGGATCTGGGGTTTGGGGAAGCCTATAAGTCTATCTGCAGAGTCATAAGCAGCCATTGCCTGGCGATTTCTAGTATAGCTTTAGGTGGAAAAGGGCTTGGGCTCTGACCATATGTATATATGGTCAATCTCTAGGACATTATCCTGCTAGCTAGGTCAATGTCACTGTCTCTTACCACTGCCATTCATGAGTGGTCTTTAAACATTAAAAAACAATGAAGATTATAATGGCAAAAACAATACTGACATCATCACAGTAAGGTTTCCTTTATATCAAGTCTGAAAATATCCTTCCAAGATTGGGGGACTTTGTGGTCACTAATGCTTACCCTAGCTCCCTCTCCACTCGCGCTAGGACTAAGGAAGGCCAGGTAATGGCTGATGATAGCTCAGAAGGTAGACGGTGAGTTTGTGAAAGCTAGTTGTCATTGAGAAGTGTTATTATTACTTTAAAATAATTAATAATCATTATAAATATTAAAACTCAATTGATGTATTAACCCAAACCGGGTGAAATCAATTACAGATGGAAATACAGAATATTGAAAAAAATAATGCAAATAATTTAGTAGTTTTCGACGGAATGATCCATCCAATCCTGGAGAGAGAGAGAGAGAGAGAGAGAGAGAGAGAGAGAGAGAGAGAGAGAGAGAGTAATAAAATAAATAGATCGGCTGAGATATTAGCGTTTTTATGATCCAGTAATGAATGAACTGAAGATCAACCCAACGCAATAAAAATAAATATTGCTTATATCTCCTCACTGAATTAATTATGATCCTTTATGCAAATGAGATTCAATTTTCTGTTTAGAGCTTCCACGAAATTCTACTTTTCCAACATTTTCCCATTAATCGGGTACAATCTTTCCTGGCCTCGAGTAGGGAAAAGCGTGGAAACGGGATGCCATTAATTGTGAAATTTTTAATGATTGATGAGTCATATAAAAAAGTCGGGTACGAATGCACGAACATGATAGCATGTATGGATCCCTGTCTTTTTCAAGAGACAAATTAAAATTTGTATTCTAGTAGCATACGTTACAAAAATCTGTATTTCAGTAACGGATGTTACTAAAATGTCTGTATTCTAGTAAAGTATGTTACTAAAATTTCTGTATTCTAGTGACTATGTTAATAAAAGGTCTGTATTCTATTAACGTATGTTACAACAATTTCTGTAATTTAGTATCATAGGTTACTAAAACTTCTATATTGTAGTAACGTATGTTACTAAAATGTCTGTATTCTAGTGACGTATGTAACTGAAATTTCTGTATTTTAGTGACGTATGTTATTAAAATGTCTATTCTAGTAACGTATGTAACTAAAATGTCTGTATTCTAGTGACGTATGTTACTAAAATGTCTGTATTCTAGTGACGTATGTTACTAAAATGTCTGTATTCTAGTACCGTGTTATTAATATTTCTGTATTCTTGTGACGTATGTTACTAAAATGTCTGTATTCTGATAACGTGCCAATAAAATGTCTGTATTCTAATAACGTGTTAATAAAATGTCTGTATTCTAGTAATGTTACTACAATTTCTGTAATCTAGTTACGTATGTTACTAAAATGTCTGTATTCTAATAACGTGTTAATAAATGTCTATTCTAATAACGTGTTAGTAAAATGTCTGTATTCTAGTAACGTGTTAATAAAATGTCTGTATTTTAGTAACGCATGTTACTAAAACTTCTGTATTCTAGTATCATATGTTACTAAAATTTGTGTATTCTAGTGACGTGTGTTACTAAAATGTCTGTATTCTAATAACGTGTTACTAAAATGTCTGTATTCTAGTGACGTATGTTACTAAAATTTCTGTATTCTAGTAACATATGTTACTTAAACTTCAATAGTTTCATAAAGGGGAGTAGAATATCAGGCGATATCTTCTCACAATTCATATACAGTAGCCCACTGAAGAAATGAAACATGGAAATAGAAGAATATAGTTGGTTTTCTTGTATAAGTTGTTACCTTACCATAATCAAAATTGGCCTATTTTCCACATACGGTCCCACTAAATTAAACGATTACTTTGCCCGAGCAGATGGTGCAGTACACTTAGCAGGGCAAAATGAGAAAAGAGAAAAATCATTTAACCAAATCAAATGGGGAACTTTCTAATGAAGAAGTTATGCTCACACACACCACAATCCTGGTAATCTCTCGAACTACAAGTGAGTATACTGTTAAAAATTGACCTGAAAACCGGTATTTATAGTTTTAAAAACGGATATATTGACGTTAAGGAATGATATTACGGTCATCAACCCATAAAAGATAATAATAAAGTAGCGTATAATTACGGTCGCCTGTATTTTACTGAAATACGGCTGAGAACAGTATATTTTTACGGAGAATTTCCAATTAAAATTACGGTTTCTTTATAAGTGTACCGCAGATCAAACAGTTCACTTGGCAGTTTTATCTACAAAGAAGAAAATAATTATATTGATAATGAAAATTTTCTCTTATAAATATTCTTATGAGCTTTACTTGGTGAAATTTCCTCTACTAGAAAAATGAGCTATTTTTAGTAACATTTGCTAGACTAGATAACATTAAAACAAATTCAACCCATCGTTTCTCATTTGATAGAAGTGAAATACTGTAAAGGGCCTATGTTGAGCGTTAATGAATTTTTCTGGTAATGAAGTAAATAAATTAAACTCATTAGAGCTAAATGAGTCGATTAATTTTCAGGGGAAGGGGAAAAGTAGGCCCTACACGGAGTCCCCCCCGCTAAAATTAACGGAGATGCATCTAC
>NC_090728.1:164041717-164043470 GCF_036898095.1 Palaemon carinicauda | reverse complement strand
AACTCTACGAGTTGCTGTTACATTGAGAGATAATCATCAAATTCCCTAACGATTTCCAACATAGAGAGAGAGAGAGAGAGAGAGAGAGATGAGAGAGAGGAGAGAGAGAGAGAGGAGAGAGAGAGAGAGAGAGGAGAGAGAGAGAGAGAGAAAGAGAGATCTTACGTGGCTTTCTTAAGTAGGTTGTGTATATATGGCTAGTAATTCACATCACTGAATATGGGCAATATCCACATACCACCAACGTTGTATCTCTTTACCTACCCAACTCAGCATCAATCAGTTGGGAGTGGCAAAGTAAGGAGAAAAAAAACCTAAGGGGGTAAATTCCATCCGAAAAACCTCAGTTGTGAGGAAAAAAAATGAAAGGATAAAAGGAAAAGAGTATATATATATAGTAAAGCTCTATTAGACCTGACTAAGCACATAATAGACCTTCCTAACTTTCAACATAATTAGAAGCTTCTGCCGAGTGGTTCTCGGAAATTAATTCTGAGAATGCCCAAGGAAGAGGAGAAGGAAGGGGGGATGAAGGGAGGAGAAGGAAGGTGGGAGGAGGAGAAGGGAGGAGGAGCAGAGGAAAAAGTTTTTGCTTGGAAAATATCCCAACAGACAAGATAAGGATTAATTATTAATCAACCTGTCTAGGGATTTGCGAGGAATACTAAATTTTCACTCGCTCTCTCTAACACCACGTACAAACACTATGTAAAACACGAGTGAAGAAAACAAATTGTAAGCTCCCATCTCTCTCTCTCTCTCTCTCTCTCTCTCCTCTCTCTCTCTCTCTCTCTCTCTCTCTCTCTCTCAAGCTAGGAGGATAAAAAAAGGTTTCTTGGAAAGTTGGGTAGCCTAATCTCAAGATTCCACACACTTACAGGAAAGTATGAAAATCCAAACAAACGTAAATGTCTTTCTTTTCTGCAGGAGAGGAGTTTATTCTATATGGATACATAAATTCTTTCTTAAAGGTATCAATTGGTTAATATAAATTCAACTATACAAACAAAATGCTTTTGATCAATTAGTTTCCTTTCAATGGGTTAACATAAATTAAACTGTACAAAAAAGGCTTTTGAGCAATTAAGTTTCTTTTTCTTGAAATGATTTTACGAGATACAGAAGGATTTCTGTAAAGGGAAAGGAACTACCGACTTTATTTTCTTTTTCAGAAAAAAATTTATATAACAATAGGCTCCCCTTTAAAAACTTGCTCCTAAATGAAAAAAGAAATAGATTCTTTCTTAAAGGTATCAAAGGGTTAATATTAACTCAACTCGACACAATTTTGTACTATACAAACAAAAGGCTTTTGATCAATTAGTTTCCTTTTTTTTCAAAATGATTTTACAAGATTCAGAAGGATTCTGTGAAGGGAATGGAACTACTGTTTTTCCAGGATGCTTTATATAACTGAAGACTCCAGCTTAAAAAAAAGATGTTTTTTTTTCCCACACTCATCAAGATATATAACTTTCTCCTTTTCCTCATCACAAATCATGTCCACGTCACCAATAATCGCTCCACTTGATAAAAATTCCAACGAGTTTCCATATCATCAAAAAAATATATTTATCTTATTATCTTAAATATAATGATCCAGGTAAAAATATAAGCATCTTCAGAGGTCTAAAAACCTTTGATAATGCACCTAGTAATTGAAATCAATAATCCAACTACTACTTGAGATCAAATTCCTTTATTTAAACAATCATTAGTAGTAAATACCCGACATATGTGTATGATAGACAAA
>NC_090728.1:164019217-164039217 GCF_036898095.1 Palaemon carinicauda | reverse complement strand
ATGACTAAATATCAAGACATGCACACATAAGATTCAACCTTTCCCTCTACCTTCCCTTTCCTCAAAACAAGCTAGTTTGGGCAATTTGTGGGAGATAGTTGTTTTCCGAATGGTTGTCGTACCGTGTGATAGGACTGAGTGTGTGTGTGTATGTATGTATATATATACATATATATATATATAATATATATGTATATATATACATATATATTTATATATATTTATCTATTTATAGATATATATATTTATATAATTTATATATAGATACATTATATACATATATATATATATATATATATATATATATATATATATATATATATATATATATATATATATATATACACACACCAACACTTGTTCTTTATTATAAAGGGGAAATACTGCATTGGCACAACTGCATTCACTGCGCGTGTATGTAATAAAAACACTACATCCTATGTGTTGGACTTTAAAATGCACTATGGGGAGGAGTCAGGTTTAATAACTATGCATTCCTTTTCAGGGTCAATTACGCAACGTTAAGTTTTATCATTACATTTAAGCCAGCAGCGTAATAGGAGTTCTAATGGGTTCAATAAGAGCCCCTAATGGCCTATTGAGGTGATGGCATCCCCAAGTTGATAGGATTAGTCAAGTAATCACATCTCTCTCTCTCTCTCTCTCTCTCTCTCTCTCTCTCTCTCTCTCTCTCTCTCTCTCTCTCTCTCTCCAGTTGCTTAGTGCGTCTTGTTTTCAGAATGTTTCGTCGTTTATAACTTGAACAATTGTAAACGACAATTATTTTCCTAATTTACAATAATGTTAGGTTATGAGGAAACTTTATTTACAATAATGTAGGAATACACAGGTTTTACCCTTTAGTGGGAATCTCCAAAAGGTCGTAACATTCCGGTTCTCAGCAAATCTTTTTTTTGTTGGAATGTCGCATCTCTATGTAATATATTTATAAGCTGATAGATGGCACCACTGTATAGCCCTTTTAGCGAGGTAAATTTATACTTTGGTGACGTAATAAAGGGATTCTTTTAAAGTTCGATCAAGACAAGGCAACGAGTTGCTTTTTCCTCTTGATTATGGCCAGGAATTTAACACTTTTGGAATGAAGTTGGGCAAGTTTCATACCTTTTCTTCTTTTCTTCCTTGGATGTGCCACACCTCAGTCGAATTGATCACACAAAAAGATAATGCTTCGGCCATAATTTTCTGAAAGCCAATAACACGTCCTTTGAGGCGCCACAAATTTTCCGTATTTTTATTTTATTTTATGGGAACCCATACATTTTCTCTATTGCCTTTCGCTCGGTCGTCACACATTGGGAATTCCATAAAACTACCGAAACTATACATGATATAATATATATGATATGATATACACACACATATATACATATATATAAATAATATATACATATATATATATATATATACATATATATATATCTGTTGAGATACTACCGCTAGAGAGTTATTGGGTCCTTTGAGTGGCCAGACAGTACTACATTGGATCCTTCTCTCTGGTTACGACTCATTTCTCCTTTACTTACACATACACAGATAGGGCTTTTTTTTTTACACATTCTCCTAACTCCTCATACACTTGACAACACAAAGATTACCAAACAATTCTTTTTCGCTCAAGGGGTTAACTATGGCACTGTGATTGTTTAAT
Source organism: Palaemon carinicauda (assembly GCF_036898095.1). NCBI lineage: Eukaryota > Metazoa > Arthropoda > Malacostraca > Decapoda > Palaemonidae > Palaemon > Palaemon carinicauda. The sequence goes on along the minus strand of NC_090728.1, from coordinate 164,037,545 downwards.
GGCTACTTTCCTCTTGGTAAGGGTAGAAGAGACTCTTTAGCTATGCTAAGCAGCTCTTCTAGGAGAAGGAAGCTACAAAATCAAAGCTTTGTTCTCTAGTCTTGGGTAGTGCCATAGCCTCAGTACCATGGTCTTCTACTGCCTTGGGGTAGAGTTCTCTTGATTTAAGGTATACTCGTACACACTATTCTATCTTATTTCTCTTCTTCTTGTTATTTTGAAGTTTTCATAGTTTATATATGTTATACTTATTTCAATGTTTTTATTGTTCTTAAACTTCTCTTGTAGTTTATTTCATTGGACGGTATTCATAAAGAAAAGGACATGCTTATACTTGCAAAATATGAAGGAAATCCTTCTACTTGTATTCATAAACATTTCAAGCAAAAGCTTCTACTTTTAGAGCAAAAGTATATCCTTATAATCACATAAAAGTAAATGGTTATACATAAAGAAGACCATTTACTTCATATAAAGAGCATATGCTTCGAAAAAGCCGAGTCTGGTCAGTAGCAGACTGCAGTTCGAAGAGAAAGGTTGTTCTGTCCGATTCTCAGCACGATGGCAGATTTTGTGGATGTGAGGCATGTTAAACAATACATGCCCAGTTTACCCACACTTGATCGTGATTTCAAGATGTTATTCCGTTTTGAAGAACAAAATGTACAGTGGCTTGCGGACAGATATCTTGTCCACACCTGGAATTTCGATGAAATATCAAGGTTAAGCCATAACTTGGTAATATGCATTTTACATTTGCTTTTGCATGTATAAACAGTTGGGAGAATACGAAGGCTGCTGTATTTAGGGATGTATGTATGTATGTATGTATGTATGTATGTATGTATATATGGATATGATATATATATATATATATATATATATATATATATATATATATATATATATATATATATATATATATATATATTACAGATGTAATCTTCCTCAGCACGAAGAAAACTCAATATATAGTAGTCTACTTAAGGAAAATTGAAAGTTGTGTATATGTAGAAATGCTCAACAGTTTCGTCCGCCAATGGACCTCTTCTTGGAGCGTTTATTATGCAAAGAAATATTACACACGTTTGTATATACAGGAAAGGCTTAAAATCATAAAAAAAGAGATGTATGCGGAGAAATCGACAGTATTCATTTCAATTTTCTTTATGTAGACTACTATATATATATACATATATATATATATATATATATATATATATATATATATATATATATATATATATATATATATATATATGTGTGTGTGTGTGTGTGTGTACAGTACATGCAAATATACTGTATTCATATAATGTATAAATATAGTTATATATATATATATATATATATATATATATATATATTATATATGTATATGTATGTGTATATATATATAATATATATGTATATGTATGTATATATTATATATATGTATATGTATGTATATATATATATATGTCTATGTATATATATGTATATATATATACATCGTATAAATATACATATATACACAAAATATTCATATACTGCAAAAGCTTATATACATGCATGTATATACACATATATAAACTATATATATATATATATATATATATATATCGATTCGTACCAGAAATACATGGTTCTAAATCCCAAACCTGAAATAATTTAGCTGAAATCAACTATTTCAATTCGGTTTGCTTAAAACCTCAATTACCCTACGCCCTTCATCCGGGTATCTTAAAATTTCCTTCAAACTGCAAAGTTGAGCGTTTAGCGTCTTCAAAACTTTTCAAATCACGTAGTTTATTATTATTATTATTATTATTATTATTATTATTATTATTATTATTATTGTTGTTGCTGTTGTTATAAAACAAGAATGGAATTTTTCGCAAGTCCTAAAAGAATTCGGAAGAAAATCTTCTCGGATTTCCAAATGGCTTCAGAAGAAATAGCCATAGACTTAGCATGGAATTCTGAATGCCTCCAGAACGGAATCTCAGAACGGTATCGCAAGAAAACTTTCCCAGATTTCCAAATGGCTTCAGAAGAAATAGCCATAGACTTAGCATGGAATTCTGAATGCCTCCAGAACGGAATCTCAGAACGGTTTCGGAAGAAAACTTTCCTGAATTTCCAAAAGTCTTCAAAGGACATAGTCGTATACTTAACATGGATTTCTGAATGACTCCAGAACTGAAATTTCCAGGAGCAGTCCTGAACAACTCCTCCCCGAGCTTCAAATGACTTCTGAAGACCTGATCTTCATTTTTTAAAACTTAGCCTGCAACACCTCACATGATCTGTATGTCGCTGGCGAAATCTAACCAAGGAATTGCGCGTCAATAGGAGTAAGAGGAAATGAGTTGATGACGGAGAAGGATTTCACTTAACTCACAGAAATCGCGTTCTGGCGGAATAGGAAGCTGCCGGTAAGAATTATGTGTTACGTCTTTGGAACACCATCAAATACAGATGGTTTTGGTTGCTGCCGAAGTTGCCGATCGTTCGTTTTATATCGCCCGACCTATAGAAAGACACGGGATCTTCCGTTGGGAGCTGAGCTTTGAAGATCATAATGTATGCGCCTTGAAGGATCATTTGCTTGGGCTTTTGCGACGATGTCTTATTAAAGGAGACTCTTGGAAAAAGTACGAGGCTTTGTATCGATGCAAAAACGGATTGCGGGGAATGAGGATGGAGGCAGAATGGTTCAACTGAACGGTGAGTGACGTGTAGTTCTTCAACAGGATTGTCCCAAAATTCGCCATTGAAGTAAGGACATATCCAGACGACATTGGTAAATATATCATGTTGCTCGTCATTTACTTTGGCATGATAGTGTATGCGGAGAAATCGACAGTATTCATCTCTTTACTCATTGCCCAGATAGGTAAAGAATAAATGCCTTCGATTTCCCTGAGGAATCTGACGAAGTGAGGACTCGCGGCACTGAATCTCTTTTGAAATCTAGGAGGACACTGACGAACTAAGGAAAAGAGACAATGAAATCTCGAAAGAAACCGATAATCTAATGAAAGAAGATCTTGAAAACTAGAAGACAGGAGAGAACAGCGAAGAGGAGCCTCTAATGCCAGAGGTAAGACACCTAAAAATAAGGAGCCTCTAATGCTAGAAGTAAGGCACCACAAAATATGGATCGAAGACCCTCTAATGCTAAAAGTATGGAACCTAGAAATATATGTCAAAGAACTTCTAACGCTAGAAGTGTGGGAGCTAAAGAGAGAGGTCAAAGAACTTCTAATGTTAGAGAAGTGGGAGCTATAAAGAGAGGTCAAAGAACTTTTAATGCTTGAGGTAAGGGAGCTGAAAAAAGGTCAAAGAACTTCTAATGCTAGAGGTGTGGGAGCTAAAAAGAAGTCAAAGAACTTCTAATGCTAGAGGTGTGGGAGCTAAAAAGAAGTCAAAGAACTTCTAATGCTAGAGGTGTGGAAGCTAAAAAGAGGTCAAAGAACTTCTAATGCTAGAGGTGTGGGAGCTAAAAAGAGGTCAAAGAACTTCTAATGCTAGAGGTGTGGGAGCTAAAAAGAGGTCAAAGAACTTCTAATGCTAGAGGTGTGGGAGCTAAAAGGTCAAAGAACCTCTAATGCTAGAGGTGTGGGAGCTAAAAAGAGGTCAAAGAACTTCTAATGCTAGAGGTGTGGGAGCTAAAAAGAGGTCAAAGATCTTCTAATGCAAGGGGTGTGGGAGCTAAAAAGAGGTCAAAGAACTTCTAATGCAAGGGGTGTGGGAGCTAAAAATAGGTCAAAGAACTTCTAATGCAAGGGGTGGGGGAGCTAAAAAGGTCAAAGAACTTCTAATGCAAGGGGTGTGGAAGCTAAAAAGAGGTCAAAGAACTTCTAATGCAAGGGGTGGGGGCGCTAAAAAGAGGTCAAAGTACTTCTAATGCAAGGGGTGTGGGAGCTAAAAAGAAGTCAAAGAACTTCTAATGCAAGGGGTGTGGGAGCTAAAGAGAGGCCAAAAAACTTCTAATGCAAGGGGTGGGGGAGCTAAAAAGAGGTCAAAGAACTTCTAATGCAAGGGGCGGGGGAGCTAAAAAGAAGTCAAAGAACTTCTAATGCAAGGGGTGGGGGAGCTAAAAAGAGGTCAAAGAACTTCTAATGCAAGAGGTGGGGGAGCTAAAAAGAGGTCAAAGAACTTCTAATGCAAGGGGTGGGGGAGCTAAAAAGAGGTCAAAGAACTTCTAATGCAAGGGGTGGGGGAGCTAAAAAGAGGTCAAAGAACTTCTAATGCAAGGGGTGTGGGAGCTAAAAAGAGGTCAAAGAACTTCTAATGCAAGGGATGGGAAAGCTAAAAAGAGGTCAAAGAACTTCTAATGCAAGGGGTGTGGGAGCTAAAAAGAGGTCAAAGAACTTCTAATGCAAGGGGTGGGGGACCTAAAAAAAAGGTCAAAGAACTTCTAATACAAGGGGTGTGGGAGCTAAAATGAGGATCTATGAACTTCTAATGCAAGGGGTGTGGGAGCTAAAAAGAGGTCAAAGAACTTCTAATGCAAGGGGTGTGGTAGCTAAAAAGAGGTCAAAGAACTTCTAATGCAAGGGGTGTGGGAGCTAAACAGAGGACAAAGAACTTCTAATGCAAGGGGTGTGGGAGCTAAAAAGAGGTCAAAGAACTCCTTATACAAGGGGTGGGGGAGCTAAAAAGAGGTCAAAGAACTTCTAATGCAAGGGGTAGGGGATAGATGTTGCCAGCGAGGCTTTGGGGAAGGCGCGGCGGCGTCTGTGTTCTTTCTGATGCGTAAACTTAATTAAATACAAGTAAAAACAGGGCATTAAATACGTATTATAAATACTAAACTCTTTCTTATCTTGACAGCACAAATGAAATCTTACAAGTTCCAACATGTAACTAAGCGCTCCCGAAACACGAGTCAACCTTTTACTTCTGCTTGGAGGATATCCTCGCAAGTAAAAGGTAGAAGTACAAGGTAATTCTCTGAAGCAAAAGGTAGAAGTATAAGCAAATCTTTCTTTCCATATTGATAATGATTACCTTATGCTTACAAGGATATCCTTCATTTTTATGAATACCTCCCATTATTTCCTTTCCTCACAGGGCCATTTTCCCTGTTAGAGCCCTTGGAATTATAGCATCCTGCTTTTCCAACTAGGGTTATAGCTGAGCAAGTAATACTACTACTACTACTACTACTACTAATAATAATAATAATAATAATAACACACACAAATATAAACACAAAAATTATTTAATTAGCAAAGGATCCATGAATTCTCTTCACACTACGTAAACACACATACACACACATTATGTAATGTGTGTATGTATATATATATATATATATATATATATATATATATATATATATATATATACATATATATATATATATATATATATATATAAAATGAAGCAAATAACTTCTGCTTGATTAAAATCTTGGGTAAAATGGCTGTTTACACGCTTATATCCAAACCATATTTCTAATCCTGTCCATGAATAAATCTGCTAAAAGATTTTGACATAACATCTAATTTACCCTCTCTCTCTCTCTCTCTCTCTCTCTCTCTCTCTCTCTCTCTCTCTCTCTCTCTCTCTCTCTCTCTCTCTCTCTCTGCCAGATTATAAACTATATACTTAAGAATACGAACAATACATTATCATGAAAAAGTGTGACAAAAGTCAATTTGAAAACATCAATAAAAGACAAATCAATCCACATTTTATATGAATAAGAGCTGCATGATGAAAGTAAATTTACATTTTAATAAGCGTAAATAGCCATATCTAAAACACTTCTACCATTAACGTGAAAGTCACCCCCCCCCCCCTTTACAGACTCCTTGTGCCTTCTCTTGTAAAAGCCAAATCACTCCAGTTTGCCTGACGATCGCCATCTGAATCATAATCAAGATAAGGGTCCGTAATGCGCCACTTGACCTAAATATGCTGGCAATGCCTCGAGTACGAAGAGCTCTACATTCCATGCCGGAGACGTATTTTTTACAAATTTCTTTTATTCAATTAAAATAAATATATATATTCAAAGTACGTATCACTAGCAAATTTTCTCTCGATGGTCGAGACTGGTCAATACTTGAATAGGTGACCAACAAGAAGTTAAGTTTCCAAGAGCATATACACCACTTATACATCTATAGATATGGTCACGGGGTAACAGTTTCATCCCAAAAATACTTACGATAAACGTAAACGGGTAACACACACAGACACGCGCACACAGTTCCGAAAGGACAACCAAAAATAGAGGCGACCGTGCACGTGACATCACACTGGAAATGCATCTTTTGTTTACATGCCGTTAAAATAGCTACAATGTGACATAATAAAATCAAAATGCTAAGTAAAGCCATTGAAAGGGAAATATATTACTCTAATCTGCTCTCAAACGACATCAAATTGAGCAAAAAGCAAAAAAAGCAACTTTTATTCGAGTAAAATATCCGTATGTAGTTCTACACCCTGGCCCTAACTCGGGTGAGTGATGGGAGGAGGAAGTGGAAAGAGGGAGTGAGGGAGGAAGGGAAGGGAAGGAAGGCAGAAATTAAGGAAATAAAGATGTCAGCCGGAAAGCAATATATCGATTTTCAATGAGACTCCAATAATATTAACTGGTGGGAAAGGAAGGAGAGACTACAGCAGGCGACTAAAGCAAATCTTCTTAAAATGGCAAAGTTAGTTCCGTAATATTCACAGATGGTGTCTGTGTATTTGGTACTGAAATACACTTAAAATAATATTATGACAAACGGAAAAATAATACACACACACACACACACACACACACACACACATATATATATATATATATATATATATATATATAAATATAAATACGATATATAAATATATATATATACAAAATATATATATACATATATATATATATATTATATATATATATATATATATATATATATATATATATATATATATATATATATATATATATATATATATACACGCACACAGCGTTTCATTAGAAAGTATCATGTAAACAAATACACATTTGGCAAGAAATTTCTATATTTACTGGAACTGAACTGTTATATCCAGCAATATTAAACTAACATAAATAAGACGAATAAAACATACATTACCTGCATTGAAAAGCACTCCGAAACGATTAATCTACGCACCATATGCTGAGAGAGAGAGAGAGAGAGAGAGAGAGAGAGAGAGAGAGAGAGAGAGAGAGAGAGAGAGAGAGAGAGAAAACGCCAGTGCAACAACAAAAGGATACAGCCTGATAGATCCATGTTTAGTACCGATGGCCAACACCTTTTGAATGGGATCGAAAGCCAGAGATGTAGGCTGGTACGGAAATCCATGACGAACGGTCTGCAAAGAGACAGAGAAAACAAATTAATATACATTACTATGGGAGAATAGGTTAAGTATCCCACGATTACACAGCATGGGTAAGTATGATATTTAATTAATACTTGATGAAAACTAAATTACAGTGTGAATACATAAAGGTATAAATAATGTTCTCAGATTTCATAAAAAAAAAAAAAATATATATATATATGGTCAGGCAATAATGCTTATGTTACCATTGATTAATAGGAATTACAGATATCTAAAGTACATATTGATACACATTATATATATATATATATATATATATATATATATATATATATATATATATCTATTATATATATATATATATATATATATATATATATATATATATATATACATACAGTACATACATACATATATATACATACATATATATATATATATATATATATATACACATATATACATATAAATATGACAAATTCGAAGATAATTTGTATTTTTCCTAACCATACAAACCTTAGCTATTTACAAAGGGTTATTACTTTTAGCGTAGCTGAAATGGCGAGCCATTAGAATTTAACGAGGGTGTATTACCCCCGCGCTAGTTAGCGGGGGGGTAGGGGAGTGGTAGCTAGCTACCCCTCCTCCCCCTCACACACAGGTGAATACTCACTTTCACTTAGAGGTAGGACTTGTCTTGGGGGACAGGGCTGGCGGGCAAATATGTGTAAATAGCTAAGGTTTGTATGGTTAGGAAAAATACAAATTATCTTCGAATTTGTCATTTGTTCCGTAACCGAAATACAAACCACGCTATTTACAAAGGGTGACTTATCCCTTAGGAAGGGTGGAAAGTCCCCAGCCATACTGGCTTTGGCTTTACCCGGGGACTCAGAATCCGAGTGAGTCGCACTCGAGAAAAGGAGTCCCTGCACCTCACAAGTTCCTTGCACCGCAAGGAACCATGTGGCCTACGTAAGCTTGTGTGTGAAGGAAGAAGTGTGACCCGTCCTAGGCAGTTGACCTGGAGTTCCAGAAGGAACTCTGGGTTAGGACGTTCCCAATACCACCTCGTCAGGGTATGGGGGACGCGACAGTATTGACTCAATACTCGGAACACAAGGAAGCATGGTTTACCTGCAGAGGTTCGAGGTCAGCTATGCAGAGACCAGGATGCTGCTTCCCCGTAGAGGGGATGATGAAGAAAGAAGTAAGGGCCAGACATACTTCTTTCGTTCATGCAGACTAAAACCTGATAACAATGCCCTCAACCTTCTGCTACCTGTCCAAAAAGGAGCCTGAGGTTAGACCAGCTGTTGTGTAGCCACCACAGAGCGATAGAAAACGTATCGAGACTCCTGTGGGTCACGCCCTGCAGGAAGCGGGCTGCGAAGGTCATCAGACGCTTCCAGACTCCAGCTTGTAGCACCTGCGTCACAGAGTAGTATTACTCGAAGGCGAGGGACGTTGCGATGTGTCCAACATCGTGCTGTAGGGCGACGTGACGGGGGAGGGTCTGAAGACAGGTCGAGATGAATGTCCTTGAGTCCGGGCTGAAGAGGTATACTGGTGACTCTCCCCCCATGTCCTCCTTGTGTTCCCAAATCGGCTGCAACTGAGGCCAAACTGCAGCTGTTCCCAGCGCTAACCTCTCGATTCCTGTACTGGCAAGAAAGAGAAGGTCTTGGGACATCAGACACAGAATGGAGACTCAAAATCTTGAATGAATCGGACCGAAGGGTCGGGACCCTCAGATTCTGAGTCTAGCCAACAACTCAGGAGCGAGCCTGAATGTTGCCTTCCCCTCTTCCTTAGAAAGGGGGGGAGTAGTAAGAGACCAAGAAGATTGCTTACACACTGGCCGTGGCCAGAGTGAGCAGAAGACCCAAGGCGGAATACAATCCGAGGCCTGTCGTAAAAGGGTCTTGAGAAGATCTCTTAAAGGACTAAAAGTCCGAGCCATGCTCCAAGTTGGAGGTCTTCCTCCGACTAGGGCAGGGACGATCGTAGCTTCGCATGAGCGAGGATAGATCCAGCGGGCAGGAAAAAGTTATTCCTTTAAGCCTGAAGGTCAGGGAAAGGCTGAGCGACAGGCTTCATTGCCAAGAGCGGAAAGGAGTTTCCTCCCGCCGAAAGGCAATAAGACCGTTATTGCTGGAGAAGAGGCCTCACGGGAAGAGGTATATCTCCCACGGCACCAACCACCTTAGACTCTTCACTTTGCCTGGGAGACCCCTGTGGATGACTATCGCAGATGACGCGACCTCCGTACCGCGACTGTAGCGGGTTGTCTCTTCTAGAGGAGGAAGCGTAGTGTCTCCAGGCATGAAGCCGAAGCGACGCCCCGGTTCGGGAGAGATGTCGCAGTGTGGTTGCTTGAGTAGTCTGCGCCGTGGAAGAAGCTCTCCCGGGAGTTCCGTCAGGGGAAGCAGAGGGTCCAGAAACCGTTCTGCGCATAGTCCCAGTGGAGCTCTCCCATTGAAAGGTTGACAGACAACCTGGTTTTGTTGAGACCCATTGTCCGCAGACAAAAAGGAGGGAAGACGCAGGCGTCGAAGTTGTCCCACCATCACCGGAATGCATCTTGCCAGAGTCTCGGGGTCTGAGACTGGGGGGAAAACTAGCGGAAGCTTGAGGTTCCAAGCTGTCGCGATCAGGTCCCCCAGACCAGCACTTGCTGGTTACCCAAGGTCAAAGACCCCTAGGTACACTCTCTCTATGAGGCTCTGCTCGGATAGTCTGAGAGAAACATTCCCCTGCCTGGAATGAGAGAGCCGATGGTGGAATTGAGAGAATCTCAATCATCCCGGTATCTCTACTGCAAGATGTGAAGGTGTGAAAATGCGTCCCCTGCTGGTTAGCATGAAGTCGACACGCAACGGGGCGACTTGGCAGGAGCGGTAGGATCTGAAGAGGGGCCAGACTAAGGCCCTTAAGCCTGCCTGAATGATGGAGAGGTATCCTTCAGGTCTTGACCATAGGCCTGGACCGGAACATGCCCCCCCCTTTCCTTTGACGAGTCCGAGAACCGCATCAAGAATGTGGGGAAAGGACGAGAATATCCACTACCATCAAGAGGCTCCATAGGTCAACACCCATTGCAGGTTTAATAGTTCCGCTGGTCCCATAGGGCCAGGGAGTCCGGTTAAACATTGCCTGAAGCCACCGGAACTTGGATCGCCCCACATGGAACTTATCCTGAGGCGACCGTTCGGACTATAAACGGGTCAATGAGGAAAGAAGAACTAGGAAACGTTCCAAGGTAGGGCTGAAAACTCTGCTTGACTGAGAACAGGTACTGCGACTCTCCTCAGTCTTGCCACAGTCAACCGAAAGGAAGGCTCGGAGGATGTGGTAACAGAATCTGGCGTCCCCAGGTGGTCACCCATCCAAGTACCGACGTTGCTTAACCTCGCTGGACGGACGAGAAGCGGGGTTTCCAACGTGGTAAGGCGGTTGACTCAATATCATGGCCAGATACTCCAGATGTTGAGGCAGAGGAAGAGAAGGCTCCAAGCAAAATACCATGAGCCCACACTCATGGTCAGCATTCGGAAGCTTTTCCCGGCGCTGAAGAAGGTCGAAACCCGAGCCTACCGGAGTTGACCAGCCCTCCAAACAGCAGAGGAGGCGGAAGTCTGCACCTGAGCGGCCAAGAGGAAGGCAGGGAGAGTTCTCTGGGGAAACAAACCTGCTATGCCACGGCGGGATAGCCACACTGCATCATAAGCAGGAATACTTGCAGTTTAGGCTGAATTCGACGAGCACCCTGGAAGATGGATGGAATGGAAACTGAAAGTACCCGTCCTTCCGATCCAGGGTTAAAGGAGTCCTGTCGCTTCGTTACCAGTCTGATCGATTCTGCTGGTCTACGCTGGCCGAAGTTTGTTCGACAAACTTGATCAGGGCTGAGAGGTCGACTATGGACATCCCCTCTCAGATCCTTCCTTACAAGAAAGGATCGACTGAGGGGGCCGGGGGTGAAGCCGTCGATGATCCTAAGGAAGACCTTCGCCTAAGGTATGGATCATTCTGCCCAATCGGGCAACTCTGCTGATGCTATGGCATAGAGGTTCAGAGACACTGAATTCGCTGACAGAGACGGCAGGCGCGATATCCTTGGCTAATCACAGAAATTGTGCGGGAATGGGCATCGGGAAGCTGTCATTCGGATGAGTAACCTTAAGCATCCTCCCAGCGAAAAAACCTGCAATCCTAGAGTTCGTGAACTCCTTTTAGGACTATGCCCCCCCGGGGGAGTCTCCCGTGCCATCTGTTCCTGACAGGAGGAAACTGCAATTGGACACCTTGTCCCAGTTGTCGTAGCCGATAACTTAGGCCGACGTGGTTGAAAGAAAAGGGAGCTGGAGCCCTGCAGAGTCTGGAAGAAAGCGCCTTGGAGGAGTGAAACCGGAAGTCGATTTACTCCGCACAGCAGATGTCTAAGTCTCTGTCCTTGGGCAAAGACAAAACTCTTCTCAAGGATGGAAGGGTGTCTGAGGTCGTTGACCTCCACAGATGAGGTCGTTGACCTCCACAGATGAGACACCCGAAGGAAGCCTTCAGTCAGCGCGTCCAGATGGTACAACATCGAGCTTGTCCGCAAGTAGATACTTAACGACGAAAGGCCAAGGTGCCTGAGCTCGAGAGGAGGAAAGTACCCTTGATCTTCCTGTAGCTTCCTTGAACCAAACCTCGGGCCGTAACCGAGGAGGGAAAGAACCTGGTAAGCTCCCAGAGGAAGAGTTAAGCAGTCATCCCTTGTCCGATTGAGAAATCTTGAACGGAAAGCCCCCCCGCCAAAAATCCTTCCAGGGCGGGAGAAGGAGAGAGTACTCGTGCAGGAGAGGGGACCCTCGAGACCGACCTCTTGGGAACCAACTTCGCCCTGGGGGAAGTCACCACGAAGTCCACTCCTCTCTTTCTCTTCAGCGTAGGAGAGACAGCCGCTGGTTTGTTACCCTGGCCGGTGAGTGCTGGTTTCATAACCCTCATTAACGCCCGTGCCAGCGGATCAAACCATGTCTGCTGCTCCAAGGACACAAGAGTCCGAAATCCTCACTAAGGTGAAAGGGATCGGGCGATCCTTTGGAGAGGACGCGACGGTTCCTGCCTGAAAAGAAGGTGGGAAGAATGCTGTACTGACCTGTCTTCGTCCTGCACTACCAACCTGTGCTTGGATGGAGGTGATCCCGAGTGCCGCCTAGGAGCACGCGTCCCTGCTGCTACCACCGGCTGTGGAATTCGCCGCGAACTATGGTCGCGCGAGGGCGAACGGTCGCGCAAAGGCGAATGGTCGCGCGGGCGCACAGGCGAGTGGTCGCGCGGGCGCGCAGGCGAGCGGTCGCGCGGGCGCGCAGGCGAGAGATCGCGCGGGCGCGCAGGCGAGCGATCGCGCGGGCGCGCAGGCGAGCGATCGCGCGGGCGCGCAGGCGAGCGATCGCTCGGGCGCGCCGAGGGATCGTGCACCGCGTAGGTGAAGAAGATCGCTGGCGGTAAGCGATGGCGAGCAGCATGTGTAGGTGAATGATCGCGTGATAGGGTGCGATGGTGATCAGCATCCGCAAGAGGGCGAGCGTTCAGGGTTGTGCGATGAGGAGCAGCATGCGTAAGCGGGCAATCGTGCAGGGTTGTGCGATGGCGAGCAGCATGCGCAGGTGAATGATCGCGTGAAAGGGTGCGATGGTGATCAGCATCCGCAAGAGGGCGAGCGTTCAGGGTTGTGCGATGAGGAGCAGCATGCGTAAGCGGGCAATCGTTCAGGGTTGTGCGATGGCGAGCAGCATGCGCAGGTGAATGATCGCGTGAAAGGGTGCGATGGTGATCAGCATCCGCAAGAGGGCGATCGTTCAGGGTTGTGCGATGAGCAGCAGCATGCGTAAGCGGGCAATCGTTCAGGGTTGTGCGATGGCGAGCAGCATCCGCAGTTGAGGGTCGCGCGATGGCGATCAGCATCCGCAGTTGAGGGTCGCGCGATGGCGATCAGCATCCGCAGTTGAGGGTCGCGCGATGGCGATCAGCATCCGCAGTTGAGGGTCGCGCGATGGCGATCAGCATCCGCAGTTGAGGGTCGCGCGATGGCGATCAGCATCCGCAGTTGAGGGTCGCGCGATGGCGATCAGCATCCGCAGTTGAGGGTCGCGCGATGGCGATCAGCATCCGCAGTTGAGGGTCGCGCGATGGCGATCAGCGTCTGCAGTTGAGGGTCGCGCGATGGCGATCAGCATCCGCAGTTGAGCTAGCAGCTGGCGAACCATGTTCCTTCAGAAGTGTTGGAGAACGTTGGCGTGCCAGCTGTAACACACGTGGGCGATCCGGAGATCGCTGGCGAGCTGATGATCGCTGACGAGCTGACGATCGCTGACGAGCTGACGATCGCTGGCGAGCTGATGATCGCTGACGAGCTGATGATCGCTGACGAGCTGATGATCGCTGACGAGCAGAAGGCTACGCGTGGAAGCCTGCGCATAGAAGAAGAGTCCTTGACCCCGACCTGAACCGAAGTTCTAAATCGCGAGGGCGAACGTGGGCGCACAGGGCACGTAACAGGAACCGCAGGGAAGATCATCTTGAGAGCGCTGACGAACAGAAGGGCGCGCAGGGAAACCCTGACACGCAAGGGAAGAACCCCCGTGGGGGCAACCCTTTGCTCCGAAGGGATCGTTGTCCGCCGGGAGACTGATGTCCGTCGGAAGACCGCTGTCCGTCGGGAAGACCGTTGTCCGTCGGGAAGACCGTTGTCCGTCGGGAAGACCGTTGCCCGTCGGAAGACGAGATTAGACTGCTGTCCATCTGCACCAAGACGGAAGATCGAGAAAAAGAAGTTGTAGGCTGCAAACGGAGATTCAAAAAGGCGCCTCAAGCACCCTTATAGGGAGATGAGAGGCCCTTACGACGAGGCCTTACGGCGAGGGAGGCCAACAGCAACAGCAACAGAAGAAACCTCCGAAGAGGAGTCTCTATGAGTGTACTCTCTCGCGAACGAAAGAGAAACACTTCGTGGAAGAGACTGGTCAGCCAGTGACCTAAAAGGGGCAATCCTCCGAAGAGGAGCTCCTGCAGTTGCCCAGCCCCTTGAGCGAAACTGCAGGTGCGACCGCTCAGCACCAAGAGCATAGTCGCACGAAAAAAAGGCAAGAGAAGAACCCCCCAAAAGAGGAAAAGCTCAAGCCTGGACAGGAAAAAACTTCCCTCGGAAGGAAAGTTATCCGCCCAAGGAGGCAAGCCTCCTGACTGTTCTAAAATGAACTGGAGAGCTGTCCGTCGACACGGGAGTACTACCAGTAGAAGGAGACACGCCCCTGACGACAATACAAGGGGGGAGGCAGCAACAGCCGAATCCCCAGGACTCAACCAGACAGCTCACACCGTTGCTATATTACAGAAACGAACTAGATCGGTAACTGTAAAAAAATAAAACAAATAATATTAGTACACATTCATTCCCCCGGGAAGGCTCCGAAGAGGAATCCCGAGGAAAAGGAACAAGAATTACACAACAGGCACGTGCCCTCACAACCACTTACACTCGCGGAAGGAGAGCTGTAACCAAAACAGAATTATAACAATTATAATTATGTAACTATGTAATTATGTAATTTAAAAATGAATGAACACTAAGGAAAAAAACGAAAACCCCGAAAGGAATCGTTCTACAAGCTGAAAAATTAACAACTACAATTAGATTCATAAACTAATTGAGACAAAATGTACGGCGTAGCAACCCCACCCACACGGGAAGGAAGCTACAAGGGCGTAGTAAAACATAGTAAAAGGGTGAACGACCTCAAGAGAGAGAGAGAGAGAAAGACCGAAGTCAAACTCGATCGCAACCCATAAAATTAGGCCGTGGTGGCCTAACTGCCGAGGCCTCCACGTAGATATCGTACACTACACACACACATCTGAAAAGGAAACTTACTTATTTCTATACTCAAATATATATACAAACATGAAAACATGTTTACATATATATTGAGTAAAAGAAAAGTAAGCGATTAAGTAAAGACAAAACAGACAATGGCTGCCAAGCGAGGACCAAGACAGAGACGTCTGTCACAGTCCGAGCCAAAAGTGAAAGTGAGTATTCACCTGTGTGTGAGGGGGAGGAGGGGTAGCTAGCTACCACTCCCCTACCCCCCCGCTAACTAGCGCGGGGGTAATACACCCTCGTTAAATTCTAATGGCTCGCCATTTCAGCTACGCTAAAAGTAATAACCCTTTGTAAATAGCGTGGTTTGTATTTCGGTTACGGAACAAATATATATATATATATATATACACACACATATTTTGATGAATACGACCCTTAACTCATCCATCAAAACCTGGATTTCAAACATATACATCACAAAATACAATACGTAATTACATTCAAGGCTACAATACATAGCTTATATGTATAACAAACGAAACTCTCTAGTTCATCCAAAGATCTGTGAATATAAGTGAATATAACTTCCCTAATTTGTTTACGTTAAGTCCTGCTTGCTGATAAAGGTTAGAGGTGCCTGGTTTCAGCTTCAATTTCATCTGGATATATACTCGTCAGAACGTCAGCCGTGCGAGTCGAACCAAGCACCGTGGTGTCCAACCATAGTAGTAACCTTTCTAGTAGTCAGCTTAAATTCATGGCCTGAGGGACTCGACCTGCTGTACTTACGAAAGCAAGGCTGGCGTGTTACCACTGCCTTAGCCAAACTAGTTTTTACTTTTGTCAAAGATAATTTTAGTGAAAATTCCCAACGGTTAGAAGGTATTGGCTAAAAGAATCTAGCCCCAATTTTGTAGTATCTCATACCAAAACGGATGAGAAAACCACACGGAATTTAGAGAAAAAAAAAAATTTCCGGCGAAAAAATACAAACCACCTTGAGCTCTTTCCTATGGAGTATTTATTTCAGCAAAACTGAAATAAATACTACATAGTAAAGATCTCCAGGTTTGAATTGCTAAAAAAAAAAAAATACAAATTATTTCCAAATTTGTCATATTCCATAATTTTCTTTAGGAGTTAAAATATGAAGTCCTCAGTAAAAGCGTAAAACGAGTCCATAAAATCTCAAAATTTCGATTTAACTTAAAGATATCTAACTAACGCTGCTCTTGCTGTGCGCTCTGACGCCTGAATCACCCCCAACAAATCCTTTTCAAGAGGCCTCAATTAACACACGTAAAATCCCTTATATAGAGCAGCAGTGGACACGAACAGCAATTTATCTTGGTCCATTCTCCTTCCCCTACGACCGTCATACACAAATCCCTTGATTACTTGTTGGGTTTATAATCTCCCCTTTTTTCAATCAGGAGTTGAAACTGTAGAGGAAAAGGTCCCATATAGAAACAGCGTACGGCCATTGCGTTGGACTGCAAATCAAGCAATTACAACGGACTTTCATGTCATCTAAAATGCAAAGAACGGATTTTGCCAGCTTACCTGGCCCTCGACGCGAAAACAAGATTTCGTTTTGTTGAACTAATAGCCAAAGCTTTGTGCCGTAATTGCATTTTCTGTCTGAGGAAGGGAGAAGGAGATGGGGAAGGGTCGAAAGACATTCATAATGGAGATGAAAGACAAGGAGGGAGATACATCCATTATGCTACAAATACTTCTTTAAACGGAATGTGTTTGGAAGGAGTTTTGTTTACTATTATCATTATTATTATTTATGTTTTTTTATTATCATCATCATCATTATTATTATAATTATTATTATTATCATGATTATTATTATTATTTTTATTACAAGCTAGGCTATAACCCTAGTTGGAAAAGCCAGATGCTATAAAACCCAAGGGCTCCAACAGGGAAAAATAGCCCTTTGTGGAAAGGAAACAAGGAAATAAACAAACTACAAGAGAAGAATAAACAATTAAAATAAAAGTATTTAAAGAACAACAACAACATTAAATTGGATCCTTCACATACAAACTATAAAAACTTAAAAAAAACAAGAGGATGATTAAATAAGATAGAACAGCATGTCCGAGTGTACCCTTAAGCAAGAGAACTCTAATCCAAGGCAGTGGAAGAGCATGGTATTACAAGGTACTTTACTCATTTCATAGTAGGAAACAATAAATCCAATTTACTTATCTTTAAATCATTATCATTATTAACAAAATTATTATTATACAATCATTATCATTATTATCTTATCTGTTATATGGTTCAAGCAATGCCTTCATGACATTTTTCACCACATAAATTCACACGACTACCCAAGTAATTGCTTGAAAACTTGTACAAAGAGTTGATTTTCTGCAAAAGCATTACGCACCTATGAACGCTTGCATTATACCACATTGGTAAAATTTGCAGTAAAAAACGGTAAAAATCCTGGAATACATGTTGCCAGGCATTTACCGTTTTAAAAAGGTGTACACAGTATATTGACGTTAAGGAGTGATATAACGATCAACGACCTGTAAAAGATAACAAAGCAGGGTAAAAAGCACGGTCGCTTGTATCTTACTAAAATACGACTGAACAGTACATTTTTACGGAGAATTTCCGATTAAAATTACGGTTTTATTTAAACAGTGCAAGAAATACCAGGAACACAGGATTTGGCAAAAGCGATTTTTCCGGTTCCTACTATTCACGCGAATCGCCTAAAACAGGGGTCCCCACTTTGTGGTACATGTATCCCCAGTGGTACAAATCTACTCTTCAGGGGATACATTAGATCTGAGAGAATAACCAGCACTGAGCAATACATGCGATAACTGAATACTAAAATTATATAAACATTAATTCAATTGTTTATCTTTTTCATCCTCAATATAAAGGGTACACAGGTATCTGTAAAAATCCCAAAGGAGTACAGAACAAAATTTTTGGGAACCCCCGACTTATAGTATGCATTCTCTAGGAATAACGAATGAAGCCAATCTTATAGAGTCAATAATAAAACCTCTCTTGGAATCAGCAAAAGTGCACTTTCTTTAGTAATTATAAACATTCTTCAGGAATCCTCAAAAACGACAGTTCTTAAGGATGAAAATATAGAGTAATATTTAGCAGTAGCAC
>NC_090728.1:164013651-164018717 GCF_036898095.1 Palaemon carinicauda | reverse complement strand
AGAGGTCAAAGAACTTCTAATGCAAGGGGTGGGGGAGCTAAAAAGAGGTCAAAGAACTTCTAATGCAAGGGGTGTGGGAGCTAAAATGAGGTCAAAGAACTTCTAATGCAAGGGATGGGAAAGCTAAAAAAGGTCAAAGAACTTCTAATGCAAGGGGTGTGGGAGCTAAAAAGAGGTCAAAGAACTTCTAATGCAAGGGGTGGGGGACCTAAAAAAAAGGTCAAAGAACTTCTAATACAAGGGGTGTGGGAGCTAAAATGAGGATCTATGAACTTCTAAAGCAAGGGGTGTGGGAGCTAAAAAGAGGTCAAAGAACTTCTAATGCAAGGGGCGTGGGAGCTAAAAAGAGGTCAAAGAACTTCTAATGCAAGGGGCGTGGGAGCTAAAAAGAGGTCAAAGAACTTCTAATGCAAGGGGTGTGGGAGCTAAACAGAGGACAAAGAACTTCTAATGCAAGGGGTGTGGGAGCTAAAAAGAGGTCAAAGAACTCCTTATACAAGGGGTGTGGGAGCTAAAAAGAGGTCAAAGAACTTCTAATGCAAGGGGTAGGGGATAGATGTTGCCAGCGAGGCTTTGGGGAAGGCGCAGCGGCGTCTGTGTTCTTTCTGATGCGTAAACTTAATTAAATACAAGTAAAAACAGGGCATTAAATACGTATTATAAATACTAAACTCTTTCTTATCTTGACAGCACAAATGAAATCTTACAAGTTCCAACATGTAACTAAGCGCTCCCGAAACACGAGTCAACCTTTTACTTCTGCTTGGAGGATATCCTCGCAAGTAAAAGGTAGAAGTACAAGGTAATTCTCTGAAGCAAAAGGTAGAAGTATAAGCAAATCTTTCTTTCCATATTGATAATGATTACCTTATGCTTACAAGGATATCCTTCATTTTTATGAATACCTCCCATTATTTCCTTTCCTCACAGGGCCATTTTCCCTGTTGGAGCCCTTGGACTTATAGCATCCTGCTTTTCCAACTAGGGTTATAGCTGAGCAAGTAATACTACTACTACTACTACTACTACTACTACTACTACTACTACTACTACTACTAATAATAATAATAATAATAACACACAAATATAAACACAAAAATTATTTAATTAGCAAAGGATCCATGAATTCTCTTCACACTACGTAAACACACATACACACACATTATGTAATGTGTGTATATATATATATATATATATATATATAATATATATATATATATATATATATATATATAAATATATATATGAAGCAAATAACTTCTGCTTGATTAAAATCTTGGGTAAAATGGCTGTTTACACGCTTATATCCAAACCATATTTCTAATCCTGTCCATGAATAAATCTGCTAAAAGATTTTGACATAACATCTAATTTACCCTCTCTCTCTCTCTCTCTCTCTCTCTCTCTCTCTCTCTCTCTCTGCCAGATTATAAACTATATACTTAAGAATACGAACAATACATTATCATGAAAAAGTGTGACAAAAGTCAAGTTGAAAATATCAATAAAAGACAAATGAATCCATATTTTACATGAATGAATAAGAGCTGCATAATAAAAGTACATTTACATTTTAATAAGCGTGAATAGCCATATCTAAAACACTTCTCTACCATTAACGTGAAAGCTTCCCCCACCCCCCAATACAGACTCCTTGTGCCTTCTCTTGTTAAAGCTAAATCACTCCAGTTTGCCTGACGATCGCCCTCTGAATCATTATCAAGATAAGGGTCCGTAATGCGCCACTTGACCTAAATATGCTGGCAATGCCTCGAGTACGAAGAGCTCTACATTCCATGCCGGAGACGTATTTTTTACAAATTTCTTTTATTTAATTAAATTAAATATATATATTCAAGGTACGTATCACTAGCAAATTCTCTCTCGATGGTCGACACTGGTCAATACTTGGATAGGTGACCAACAAGAAGTTCAAGTTTCCAAGAGCATATACACCACTTATACATCTATAGATATGGTCACGGGGGTAACAGTTTCATCCCATAAATACTTACTATAAACGTAAACGGGTAACACACACAGACACGCACACAGAGTTCCGAAAGGATAACCAAAAATAAAGGCTACCGTGCACGTGACATCACATTGGAAATGCATCTTTTGTTTACATGCCGTTAAAATAGCTACAATGTGACATAATAAAATCAAAATGCTAAGTAAAGCCATTGAAAGGGAAATATATTACTCTAATCTGCTCTCAAACGACATCAAATTGAGCAAAAAGCAAAAAAAGCAACTTTTATTCGAGTAAAATATCCGTATGTAGTTCTACACCCTGGCCCTAACTCGGGTGAGTGATGGGAGGAGGAAGTGGAAAGAGGGAGTGAGGGAGGAAGGGAAGGGAAGGAAGGCAGAAATTAAGGAAATAAAGATGTCAGCCGGAAAGCAATATATCGATTTTCAATGAGACTCCAATAATATTAACTGGTGGGAAAGGAAGGAGAGACTACAGCAGGTGACTAAAGCAAATCTTCTTAAAATGGCAAAGTTTGTTCCGTAATATTCACAGATAGTGTCTGTGTATTTGGTATTGAAATACACTTGAAATAATATTAAGACAAACGGAAAAATAATACATATATATATATATATATATATATATACAAACACACACACACACACACACACACACACATATATATATATATATATATACGCACACAGCGTTTCATTAGAAAGTATCATGTAAACAAATACACATTTGGCAAGAAATTTCTGAATTTACTGGAACTGAACTGTTATATCCGGTAATATTAAACTAACACAAATAGGAAGAATAAAACATACATTACCTGTATTGAAAAGCGCTTCGAAACGATTTATCTACGCACCAAATGCAGAGAGAGAGAGAGAGAGAGAGAGAGAGAGAGAGAGCGAGAGAGAGAGAGAACGCCAGTGCAACAACAAAAGGATACAGCCTGATAGATCCATGTTTGGTACCAATGGCCAACACCTTTTGAATGGGATCGAAAGCCAGAGATGTAGGCTGGTACGGAAATCCATGACGAACGGTCTGCAAAAAGAGAGAGAAAAAAACAAATTAATATACATTAATATACATTTATAACGTTATAACGCTTCCAGATGACTAAAATTACTTCCAGATCATAAATATCCCAAAATTACACAACATGGCTAAGTATGATACTTCATTAATACTTGATGGACACTAAATTACAGCGTGAATACATAAAGGTATGAATAATGTTCTTAGATTTCATAGAAAGAATATTAATGGCACGGCAATAATACTTATATTACCATTGATTATATAGAATTACAGATAACGAAGTTATATATTTACACACACACACACACATATATATATGTATATATGTATATATATATATATATATATATATATATCAACGAAAACTACCCTTAACTTATCCATCAAAACCTGGATTTCAAACATATGTAGCCAAAGACAAACGTAATTATACTCAGGGCGACAATAAATAGCGTATACGTATTCACTAATAAACGAAACTGCTTCAGTTCATCCGAAGATCTGTGAATAAAATTCAATATAACTTCCTTCATTTCTTTACGAAAAGTCCTGCTTGCTATTAAAGGTTAGAGGTGCCTGGTTTCAGCATCAATTTCTTCTGGATATATACTCGTCAGAACGTCAGCCGTGCGAGTCCAACCAAGCACCGTGGTGTCCAACCATAGTAGTAACCTTCCTCGTAGTCAGCTTAAACTTATGGCCTGAGGGACTCGATCTGCTTTACATACGAAAGCAAGGCTGGCGTTACCACTGCATTAGCCAAACTAGTTTTTAATTTTTGTCAAAGATAATCTTAATGCAAATTTCCAACGGTTTGAAGGTATTGGCTAAAAGAATCTAGCACCAATTTTGGAGTAGCTCATGGCAAACTGCAAGAGAAAACCATACGGTATTGAGAGAGGGGAAAAAAAAAATCCGGCGCAAGAAATACAAACCACCTTGAGCTCTTTAATATGGAGTATTTAAATCGGCGAAACTGAAATAAATACTACATAGTAAAGATCTCCAGGTTTGAATTGCTAAAAAAAAAAAAAAAAAATTATTTCCAAATTTGTCATATTCCATAATTTTCTTTAAGAGTTAAAAGAATAACACAAAATATGCAGCCCTCAGCAAAAGCGTAAAATGAGTCCATAAAATCTCAAAATTTCGATTTAACCTGAAGATATATAACTAACGCTGCTCTTGCTTTGCGCTCTGACGCCTGAATCACCCCCAACAAATCCTTTTCAAGAGGCCTCAATTAACACACGTAAAATCCCTAACATAAAGCAGCAGTGGACACGAACAGCAATTTATCTTGGTCCATTCTCCTTCCCCTACGACCGTCATACACAAATCCCTTGATTACTTGTTGGGTTTATAATCTCCCCTTTTTTCAATCAGGAGTTGAAACTGTAGAGGAAAAGGTCCCATATAGAAACAGCGTACGGCCATTGCGTTGGACTGCAAATCAAGCAATTACAACGGACTTTCATGTCATCTAAAATGCAAAGAACGGATTTTGCCAGCTTACCTGGCCCTCGACGCGAAAACAAGATTTCGTTTTGTTGAACTAATAGCCAAAGCTTTGTGCCGTAATTGCATTTTCTGTCTGAGGAAGGGAGAAGGAGATGGGGAAGGGTCGAAAGACATTCATAATGGAGATGAAAGACAAGGAGGGAGATACATCCATTATGCTACAAATACTTCTTTAAACGGAATGTGTTTGGAAGGAGTTTTGTTTACTATTATCATTATTATTATTTATGTTTTTTTATTATCATCATCATCATTATTATTATAATTATTATTATTATCATGATTATTATTATTATTTTTATTACAAGCTAGGCTATAACCCTAGTTGGAAAAGCCAGATGCTATAAACCCAAGGGCTCCAACAGGGAAAAATAGCCCTTTGTGGAAAGGAAACAAGGAAATAAACAAACTACAAGAGAAGAATAAACAATTAAAATAAAAGTATTTAAAGAACAACAACAACATTAAATTGGATCCTTCACATACAAACTATAAAAACTTAAAAAAAACAAGA
>NC_090728.1:164006151-164008651 GCF_036898095.1 Palaemon carinicauda | reverse complement strand
GAAATAACTACATTGCACAAGGAACACTGATGATCACATATAAATTAAAGTATTGATGTAATTTATCCCTACATACTATAGCCAGGTGAAGTAATTGCATGAGACCAAAGCAACTATTGAAAAACAGTTCTACATGAAGTAATCTGCATTTATGATGTCAAGACTTATTTTGCAAGATGAGCTTGTAATGCAGGATTTAGTCTTTTTAAACCTCTCTTCAAGAAGAATGTGGTTCAGTCTTGTGTATCTAAAAAAAAAAGTACCAGAGAGCGTTCATACTGATTCTCTCTCTGAAAGCCTTCTCGTTTTGGTTACTCACCGCGCAGTCACGGTGTGACAGGATGGACTTTTTTGGAGCAAGGTGTGCCAGAAATTCTTGTATCCAACTATGCACTGGAATTTGTTTCAGAGCTTTTTATTACTTAAATTTTGAGGTTTCCAGCATCCATGGATATGCAACTGCGTGTAAGATCGCCCATGGCCAGCGTTCTCGGTCCTTAACACTGGTGTTCATTTTTTGCAACAATATACTTTTCCTTTGTTTTGCAATATCCACTACTACGACATGACCTCAAAATGCTTCTTTTGGAAAGAATTATTTAGTAAACAAAATAATGCCATGAAAGCTAAAGAGAAACAAATTCGCCCAAATCTAAGAGTTTTGTGTAAGAAAAGGCTATATAGTAAAATGAATTTATATATGTGAATAAAAATGGACTGGCCAAATATACAGTCCCGTCAATTGTTTTAAATTTACACCTGTCTTCTGTAACAATAATGAGAGAGAGAGAGAGAGAGAGAGAGAGAGAGAGAGAGAGAGAGAGAGAGAGAGAGAGAGAGATTTTTTCAATAATGAGACTATCCAAGCTAACTGAACGTATTTGACTTGTCAAGAGTAAGTAAACAGGAAAAGGAACGAATCGAGGTAAATAGCAGACGGTGATATAAGTAAAGAGCGAATCTGTAGAGCACTGAAACCCGTCCGTAGGAATAACACACTGGCCTAGAAGCTTCTAAGAGAAGTTAGAATAAAACATGAAATTGAAATAAACTTTAAATATAAATTTTGTGAACCGTGGTCGTCGTCCAAGAAAGGATAGCTCGAAGCGTAAACGCAGAAAAGGAATGAACAAATATCGGTGAATGCGTATCTAGAAGATTGAGGAGAAGGAAAATGGAGAAAAATAGTGAAAGCGAAATAGATTGGAAGCCAAGAGAGGTGGAACGAAAAGTATAATGGAAGTCAACTGAGATAAGTCAGTCCAACGACAGAGCCTGACATTGAAGTCAACTGGAGCTGAGAACTCCTCTATAAAATGATCGAATATTCAGGAAAATTGGGAGAAAAGGGATTTACCAAAGGTCTTTTTACGATAACTTTATTTTTGTCGGTCATATTGAATTTCGACCAAAACATGAGAAAATATATTCTGGAGATAGACTGGAAAAAAAGACACTGGTTGGTAGTTCCTTATAAAAAAAAAAGAGAGGAATTGGTGTTGTTATACAAATATACATGCATGTAAACAATGTAGAATGTAGCCTATAACTAGATAAAAAAGTCATAATTAACAGGAAATGACAATATACACAAACAGAGACACAGACCATTTATATATATATATATATATATATATATATATATATATATATATATATATATATATACTATATATATATATACAGTATTATACTATATATATATATATATATATATATATATATCTATATATATATATATATATATATATACAGTATATATATATATATATATATAGTATATATATATATATATATATATATATATATATATATATATATGTGTTGTGTGTGTTGTGTGTGTGTGTGTGTGTGTGTGTGTGTGTGTGACAGATAATAAAATGGATATTAAGAATAAGAGAATGGTTACCTAGAAATTGCAAAAGCAGCAGGCAAAGGAAGAGAAGACGATGGATTAACGAACTCAGAAATTTTGGGCATGCAAAAAGACTATAAACCGACGGGAGTGGAAGGACAAGTCCGTGGCCTTTGTCCGGAAGTGGGCTAGTTGCGGCTCATGATGATGTATGTAGGGTATATATCAAGTCAGAGAGAGAGAGAGAGAAGAGAGAGAGAGAGAGAGAGAGAGAGAGAGGAGAGAGAGAGAGAGAGAGGCTATCCACGCAAAACGAACATATCTGACTTGTCAAAATTAAGTAAACAGAAAAGGAACGAATCGAGGTAGATAGCTGACTGTGATATCAGTAAACAGCGAATCTGTAGAGCAATGAAACCCTCCTGAAGAGCAACACACTGGCCTAGGAACTTCTATGATTAGTTAAAATAAAATATGAAATTAAAATAAAGGTTAAATATATATCTTGTGAGACATGGTCGTCGTCCAAGAAAGGATGGCTTGAAGCGTAAACGCAGAGAAGGAAAGAACAAATATCGGTGAATGCGTATCTAGAAGATTGAGGAGAGGGAAAATGGAGAAAATAGTGAAAGCGAAATAGATTGG
>NC_090728.1:163981151-164003651 GCF_036898095.1 Palaemon carinicauda | reverse complement strand
TTAACAACATTTTCATAACAATAAAACCAAAGGAAAAACTGCATTTAATTAATTCCTCAATTAATCTTGAATTTTAACCATAACTAATTGTATAACCCTTGTTGGAAAAGCAGGATGCTATAAGCCCAAGGGCTACAACAGAGAAAAATAGGCCAGTGAGGAAAGGGAATGAGGAAGTAAATAAACCACAAGAGAAGTAATGAACAATTAATAAAAAATATATTAAGAACAATATCAACATTTGCGTCTACCCAGAAGGCTCATAAAGGTTTAAAATCTGATCAAGAATGGCAGTGGCAAGGGAGAGTGTCATTGCCCTAGCTAGCACAACAATGCCCTAAAGACCGACCGTATACATATGATCGGCGCTTACGCCTCATCTCCACCCAAGATAGGACCAGGGAGGACCAGGCAATGGCTGCTGATGACTCAACAGGTAGCCCTATGAGATTCCCCAAACACCAAATCCTTAGCTCACAAGGACGGCGAGGTTGCAGACACTAAAGGAGCAAAGATCACCAGACAGAGACGTTACCAATAAGCCATAATAGTGCATCAAACCTTGCTTAACTCCCAGGGTCATTTAACTACCCTTGCAAGAATTATCCAATAATGCCATCTTCCGTTCTCTCCAAATGACAGAATCATCTAATAAACACAGAAGTTTGCGTTCACTTTTTTGCAACCTTTGAATATCTCGACTTTCTTACCAGTTCAGTTTTTCTTGTGACTGCATTTACCATGTAATCAATAAATTTGTACAGCTGCTGCACATTATTAACTTTCAATAAGCAAACCTTATCTTCATAAAGGAGAGACATCTCAACAATCCCATCATGCATTAAAACTATAGCTTACATAGTTTTTTAATACCATTTACTTACATCTTGCATTTTTCTTTATTTTACCTCTTGTGTGGATTATTACTTCCCTCACCCTATACCATCTAACAAAATATTTACTCTCAAGTCTTAGTATAAAATCACTGTTTTTTATCATTCCATCGTTCCACCATAACATTCAAACCTCAACATTCTTGAATTTAATTTATCCTAGTAACCTTAGGATTATGGGGGCCGATGTGGGTAACGTCCCTGACTGCTTCGAGTCACGCTCAAACTCGTGTTCCTTTGGTCGCTGCAATCACACCATCCTTGTTAGCTAAGGTCAGGGGGTTTGGGGGAGACTATAGGTCTACCTGTTGAATCATCAACAGCCATTGCCTGGCCCTCCCTGGTCCTAGCTTGGGTGGATATGGAGCTGATCATATACTAAATATATGATATATATATATATATATATATATATATATATATATATATATATATATATATATATATATATATAGGCTCAGTCTCTTGGGCATTATCCTGCTTGCTAGGGCAATGTCACTGTTCATTGCCTCTGCCATTCATGAGCGACCTTTAAACCTTACTCTAGTTACATTTACACTCATTTGCTTCATCTTGCAAACAGTCCCAAATTCTTCCATTAGTCTGTAGTTTCATTTTACTATCCATTTTAACTAAATAATCGTTCATTCCACACTCCATTCACAATATATTTTCCGATTCCACATTTTCACATACATTGCTATCCTTTCCCCGACTTTTCACATCAACTCATCCAAAATGTTATGGAACATTAAAGGGGAAATCACTCACCCGTTTCATGAAAAGCTTTTGTGGGTCCATATATACCGACACACTAATTTTACCTTTTACTTTACAAACTTTTAACATAACTGTTCCATCACACAGTTGATCCACAATACATTTTCCTATTCTAAACTAAAACTTTTCCAATTTCATTAGTTATCATGTGTTACTTTCTCAATGAAAACCCTACGATGTATCTTATCTTTAATGTAAGAACAATTACTCGTCTAACCTAGTTTCTCAAAACCTTTCCTAAACCAGACATACCTTACACATACCGGTCAGCCACTACGATTAAAATTCCGCAAATGTAGCTCAGCATCTCCCTAACAATCACTTTAGTATCTGTGTCTTTCCACTCTTCAAAACTTCATCGCCCTCCTGGCATCCTTGTCTGTCACTACTCCAAAATCAAACCATTGTTCTCTAGTCTTGGATAGTACCATAGCCTCTGTACCATGGTCTTCCACTGTCTTGGGTTAGAGTTCTCTAGTTTGAGGGTACACTCGGGAACACTATTCTATCTAATTTCTCTTCCTTTTGTTTTGTTAAAGTTTTTATAGTTTATAGAGGAAATATTTATTTTAATGTTGTTACTGTTCTTAATATTTTATTTTTCCTTGTTTCATTTCCTTACTCGGCTATTTTCCCTGTTGGGGCCCCTGGGCTTATAGCATCATGCTTATACAACTAGGGTTGTAGCTTGGCAAATAATAATAATACACATTCTTATACTCACATTAACTACTACCACCTTTGGATCGCTCGGCTCCGACTCTCCTCTCCTCTACAAACAACACTCTCTCAAAATACTAACTACACTGAACCAGGCCTCCACTTTCCTAAAAACATAATTTCTCCATTTTCAGCTTTCATGCTGATAATCATATGTATACATATATACATCCTAACATCCAAAAATATACAGTATGCACAACAAGAGCAGCAACAAATGCAGCCGTTTCTAGTTCACTGCAAAGCCTCAGGCATGTCAATTTATGTCTGGGGGTTTGGCCAGTTTTAATCACCATGCTGGCCAGTGGGGATTGATGATGGAGGGATATTTTCGTCTGATCACTCACAGCAAACCGGCTGACTATTACAGGTTTGTTGATTTAAGAAATATATATAAATATAAATAAATAAATATATATATATATATATATTGTGTATATTTATATATATAAATATATATATATATATATATATATATATATATATATATATATATATATATATACACACATATATATATATATATATATATATATATATATATATATAAAAAAAGAGAGAGAGAGAGAGAGAGAGAGAGAGAGAGAGAGAGAGAGAGAGAGAGAGAGAGAGAGAGAGAGAGAGAGAGAGACTTGGTTAAGTACATGCCAGGATAAATGTAATAAGATTAATAACAATAATAGCAAAAAGAAAACATAACACCCGCAAAAATAAAATAATTCATGTTCCACATAAAATATTTAATCACATGAAAAGCATAATAAGCGAATTAACAGCACAAAATACAGCTAAAAGCATGTTTCTTACAATACCCCCTTGCTTTCTTATACCTCGGCCGTTCCCAACTAGTTCATCAAAGAACACAAAAGTAATTTGTGAGAGAATAAAAGAGCCGTCATGAATCTTCTTGTCATGCTTTTAGAATAATTACTTCCAAACAGTAAAGAAGATAACCTTGTCTTCACATTTTTTTCTTACCTCTTCGAACGCACTACAATGTAATTGTTCATTGGCTACTTTCCTCTTAGTAAGGGTAGAAGAGACTTTCCTCTTGTTAAGGGTAGAGGAGACTCTCCTCTTGTTAAAGGTAGAAGTGACTCTTCTCAGTAAGGGTAGAAGAGACTTTCCCCTTAGCGAGGGTAGAAGAGACTCTTTAGCTATGGTAAGGGTAGAAGAGACTCTTTCCTCTTGGTGAGAGGAAGAGAGAGACTTTCCTCTTGGTAAGAGGAAGAGAGAGACTTTCCTCTCGGTAAGGGTAGAAGAGACCCTTTAGCTATGGCAAGGGTAGAAGAGAGACTTTCCTCTTGGTAAGAGTAGAGGAGACTTTCCTCTTGGTAAGGGTAGAAGAGACTCTTTCCTCTTAATAAGGGTAGAAGACTTTCTTCTTGGTAAGGGTAGAAGAGACTTTCCTCTTGGTAAGGATAGAAGAGATTCTTTCCTCTTGATAAGGATAGAAGAGATTCTTTCCTCTTGGTAAGGATAGAAGAGATTCTTTCCTCTTGGTAAGGGTAGAAGAGACTCTTTCCCTCTTGGTAAGGGTAGAAGAGACTCTTTAACTATGGTAAGGGTAAAAGAGACTTTAACTATGGTAAGGGTAGAAGAGACTCTTTCCTCTTGGTAAGGGTAAAAGAGACACTTTCCTCTTGGTAAGGGTAAAAGAGACTCTTTCCTCTTGGTAAGGGTAAAAGAGACTCTTTCCTCTTGGTAAGGGTAAAAGAGACTCTTTCCTCTTGGTAAGGGTAAAAGAGACTCTTTCCTCTTGGTAAGGGTAGAAAAGACTCTTTCCTCTTGGTAAGGGTAGAAAAGATTCTTTTCTCTTGGCAAGAGTAGAAGAGACCCTTTAGCAGATAAGGGTAGAAGAGACTCTTTCCTCTTGGTAAGGGTAGGGGAGACTTTCCTCTGGGTAAGGGTAGAGGACTCTTTCTTGGTAAGGGTAGAAAAGATTCTTTCCTCTTGGTAAGGGTAGAAAAGATTATTTAGCTTTGGTAAGGGAAGAAGAGACTTTCCTCTTGGTAAGGGTAAAAGAGAGACTTTCCTCTTGGTAAGGGTAGAAGACTCTTTACTCTTGATAAAGGTAGAAGAGACTCTTTCCTCTTGATAAGGGTAGAAGAGACTCTTTCCTCTTGGTAAGGGTGGAAGAGACTCTTTCCTCTTGGTAAGGGTGGAAGAGACTCTTTCCTCTTGGTAAGGGTGGAGGAGACTCTTTCCTCTTGGTAAGGGTTGAAGATACTCTTCCCTCTTGGTATGGGTAGAGGAGGAATTCCTCTTAATAACGGTAGAAGAGAGACTTCCCTCTTGTTAAGGGTAGAAGAGACTTTCCTCTTAGTGAGGGTAGAACAGAGACTTTAGCCATGTTAAGGGTAGAAGAGACTCTTTAGCTATGGTAAGGGTGGAAGAGGCTCTTTCCTCTTGGTAAGGGTAGACAAGACTTTTCTTTTGATAATGATGGAAGAGACTTTTTCCTCTTGGTAAGGTAGAATAGACTCTTTCCTCTTGCTAAGGGTAGAAAAGATTCTTTCCTCTTGCTAAGGGTAGAAGAGATTCTTTCCTCTTGGTAAGGGTAGAAGAGATTCTTTCATCTTGGTAAGGGTATAAGAGACTCTTTCCTCTTGGTAAGGGTAGAAGAGATTCTTTCCTCTTGGTAAGGGCAGAAGAGACTATTTCCTCTTGGTAAGGGTAGAAGAGACTCTTTCCTCTTAGTAAGGATAGAAGAGACTTTTCAGCTACGATAAGAAGCTCTTCTAGGAGGACTCTCCAAAATCAAACCACTGTTATCTAGTCTTGGGCAGTGCCATAGCCTCTGTACCATGGTCTTCCACTGTCTTGGGTTAGAATTCTCTTGCTTGAGGGTACACTTGGGCACGCTGTTCTATCTTATTTCTCTTCCTCTTGCTTTTATGAAGCTTTTATAGTTTATGTATGATAAATCTAATCTATTATTGTTAATAACATTAAAATATTTTATTTTGATTAATATTACTTCTCTTGGAGTTTGTTTACTTCCTTGTTTCCTTTCCTCACAGGGCCTTTTGTTTCCCGTTGGAGCCCTTGGGCTTATAGCATCGTGCTTTCCAACTAGAGCTTTAGCTTAGTTAGTAATAATTATGATAATAATAATAGCCCTGAATGACTCATGAAGATAAACAAAACAATAAATAACACTTTTCAGACGCTGCATGGTGACACGTCGAAAACGTTTTAAGGGAAGGAATAGTTATTAATTTGATTCTGAAAGTTTTCTTTTTCAGGTAATGTGTGTCCTTAATTTCGAACTTCATCCCGAAGTGGAGAGAGAAACACAAGTCATTAACTGAACTACAAAGGACGAATTGCAAGTTCAGAAACTCTTCATTTATTCACCTTCAACTTCCTTAAATATGTTAACTTTATGGCATAATCAGGTTATGCCAGCGACTTATAACTTTCACGACTGGTATTGACAGGGCCACTTATTTTTAAAACTGCAGACAAATCGAAGAGCAAATGCATATCCAATTAGGAATTAGAGGACGAACATTGATTGCATTACTGGATTATTGCAAAAAGCTTGTCGCAAGGTAGCTGTTAGATGCTACAAGGAAAGCAAGATGAATGTACGTGACTTTCTTTAACAAGATAACGATCTTATATACAAACGGTTGCGGGCAGCAATGGCACAAAAATTCCAACAATGTAAAACATGGAATGGCAAGCTTAAAACAGGTTTTTCTATGATCAGTGCGGGAGCGAGTGAGAGATAAAAAAAAATAGCATTCCAGTGTATGGCCGTGCGGTATCCGTTTGGAATCGTAGGCTCAATAATAAACAGATACAAGGAAGAAAGCCCTATAAAGACTATGTTAGAACGATGAGGCGAAATTATTTATTAGGAATCGTAAAATCGCATAATTCACTGGATTTCTATGAGACAAAAACGTAATCTATGCCTCCTACGGTAGCATTATGGGTAAATTCAACATGCTGAATATTATCATCATCTGGAAACCGCTAGATTTGTTGTGATCTTTTCCTATTTGGTTTTCCCAACTAATTAAGAGTACTGCATATTTTCCCAAGATTTATTATTATTATTATTATTATTATTATTATTATTATTATTATTATTATTATTATTATTATTATTATTATTATTACTATTATTATTATTATTACCTGCTAAGCTACAACCCTAGTTGGAAAAGCAAGATGCTGTAGGCCCAGGGGCTCCAACAGGGAAAATAGCCCAGTGAGCAAAGGAAACGAGGAAAAATAAAATTTTTAAGAAGAGTAACAGCATTAATATAAATACCTCCTATATAAACTATGAAAACTTTAAAAAAAAAAAAAACAAGAGGAAGAGAAACCATATGGAACAGCGTGCCCGAGTGCACCCTAAAGCAAGAGAACTCTAACCCAAGACAGTGGAAAACCATGGTACAGAGAA
Source organism: Palaemon carinicauda (assembly GCF_036898095.1). Lineage (NCBI taxonomy): Eukaryota > Metazoa > Arthropoda > Malacostraca > Decapoda > Palaemonidae > Palaemon > Palaemon carinicauda. The sequence goes on along the minus strand of NC_090728.1, from coordinate 163,996,835 downwards.
ATAAGGTGTACAATTACACAATACCTTCGCGCATTACATATCTTCTGTTGAGGATGAGCATTGTGGTTTCCTGGATATAATACAAGGCCGAAAAACTGCCGACAGGGCCCAAATTGCCCTGCCTTTACAACCTCATTTCCCTAAATGAAGAAAACCAAGGATATTAAGGTAAGCAGCGAATATAACGCATGAATAAATTGGACACCCATTTCCTCTAAAATCAGTATCAGACACCTGCCACCCTCCCCCCCAAAACCACCACCAACAAAACGACCGAAACGTCATTGCAACATCAAGAACTGCGAACTTCAAACAACGGCGTCAAGTCACCGTGAGTACCAATCCAGACAAACTTCGAAACATAATCTCATTAGGTTTACAAAGGCGACGTCTCTCTCTCTCTCTCTCTCTCTCTCTCTCTCTCTCTCTCTCTCTCTCTCCTCGGCAACTTCGAAGCAATTATACAAATCTCAAACTTTCCATGAAACTCATAAGAGATGTTGGGGAATACTGAACAGTCAATGTCCCTTAGAAAAAGTTGTCCACGGTTTGAGAGAGAGAGAGAGAGAGAGAGAGAGAGAGAGAGAGAGAGAGAGAGAGAGAGAGAGAGATAATCCTGAAATGATACCATCCAAAGAGGACTTTTAGTTTGTAACATTTCGAGGACACGGTTCAGGAGACAACAACAGGTCCCTGCAATGGAAAACAGCCAATAAAGCTTGCAAGAAGAGTTTTAAGTCAACACAGCCAGCCAATAAAGTCGTCCATGAAGGAGGTCGACCACCTACATAAAGAGCCAATAAAGCGGTTGACTTACAGGGATAAAGACAGCGCAGACGAATAAGGTTTCACACACACTAGAGAAAACAAATAAAGACGAGTCAACTACGGAGGATAAACAGAGCAACAAAATACAAACTCAGTCAAAACCTCCCGCACCCCCCTCCCAGAAAAGGACAAATACACAATGTTGAAAAGTCGACTCCTTTCAAAGTGGCCTCGTACCAGTATTCGAAGCATTGAAACTCATCCATCCACAAAGGAGGCCAACCATTGTGTTCTATCCCATACCCAAACGTCATGTCATAAGAGTCCTATCTCATGTCTTAATTATTTCATCTTTATGGTTTGATCTCTGCCTTCCCTAACTCACACCCCCATACTGTATTAGCCAAGTTAAAAGACTGAGTTCTATCTGGACAGTGGAGCTGCCTCACCAAGCGTGCTTCCATAGAGGAAAACATATTACTCCGATTTAGAAAAAATGAATAATTATAGACCAAATTCACATTCCACCATAATGATCTTCCCCTTGCAAATATAGCGTGTTCCTTAATCCAAAATACAACTTTTGCTTAGTTCGGTCGTTTCACCATAACGGAGTCTGTCTATGGCTCTCCCTTATTAATATGCTAAAGGAAGTCATTGGCAACTGAAAAGGTGTAATATAAAGGGAAAAATGATAAATCCTCGCCATACGTACATAAATATCTTTAAGTACAATTAAGTTGAACACCAATTTATGGTTCTCTTGTGCATTTCTGCTCTTATTCACAACATTCAAGACAAACACGTTTCTTTTGTACAGTATTTTCTTTAGTATTCCATGGCCAATTAATCTTTTCAAATAGCATATTCAACAGAATATTTTCATCTTTTCTGAACATATATATTTCTGTATTATAAAGGCATGAATAAAGTTACAGTATATTACTTTAGATCATTTCTAATTTAGGCATAGTCCTTCAACTCCAAAAGACAATTTCTAAAACTAAAAATTGCTTTAGTGTCAGTCTGCTTTATTATCCCAGATTTTATGCCCCATTCACAGAAGTGGTTAGCAGAGCATCATTAAGACGGATTTGAAACCCAAAATTAAGGGACCCATCTTCTAAAAAAAAAAGCCTTTAAGCACACACTACCACGGGTTAATTTGGTATAAAACTGAGCTTTCACAGAACCTGTTCTTTAAGTTCTTTATTTCCACCATATAAATCACTCCAATAGCTGACATGGGAGTCCTTCGTGGAAATCTACGATAGTCTGGTTCTTTCCATTGACGAGATTCGAATTTGAATGAGAATTTTATGAGCGATATAATATTCCAGTTATGGGTTATGAAATTTATCCAAACGACTGCGTTCTCACGAACTTCTGCTGCATAACAGTTAAGGAAATGTGGACTTCAGTTCAATGTGCAATGTTAGCCATAAAAATAATGAATACAACACCACTTCACGTATCTATAGTGTAACCAAAGGACATTGTTCAATAACATGAATGCAGTTCCTGAATAGTTCTGAAACATTATGGTCCAAGCTCATGCAGGAGAGAGAGAGAGAGAGAGAGAGAGAGAGAGAGAGAGAGAGAGAGAGATTACAGTTGTCAATCATACTACTGCACTGGCGATCTGGCTAATTCCACATTAATACTAAAGGTAAATTATGTAAAAAATATTCTAATAGGAAAAAAATTAATTTCTTTGTCAATAATTATAAACATTATCATAACAGAGTTAACATATACACGATGTTTATTATAAGAACTGTAATGATGGACTGTCAAAAGGTTTAGACTTGATACACAAATCATATTCTTTTGTATATAAAACTTAAATCAACTTCTCTATAAAAGTGTAATAAAATCTAAAGGTCTTACAATAATAATAATGCTATATGCCTTACATAAACCATTTTACAATTTTTAATCCAGAATTCTATAACATTGTTCATAACCTGAATGAACTCAAATGCAATGATATATGAAGACAGCCAAGAAATTAGCAGGCTGACAAATGCTTATGAATTCATTAACTTACAAAGCAAAGACCTGGTGTGGTCACAGAAATATCAATTATATTTTTTTTCTCTTTTCAAAATCAACATAATTTATCAAACGACTAAGCAATTTGCTATGTCCTCCCCCAATACAAGGAGAACAAAGAACGTTTCAAGTTCATATACAAACAAAGACTGAGAACGATTTTTAGAAGGAAAGACCCACTGGAAGATATCATGGATTAAATATGAAAAAAACGAAGATTATATATATATATATATATATATATATATAGTGTATATATATGTATATAAATTAAATATGGATGCATTAAATGACCTACTGGAGACAAGAGTGTCGACGTTTCTGGTTCACGAGGAGAATGGCAAGTCTCTCTCTCTCTCTCTCTCTCTCTCTCCTCTCTCTCTCTCTCTCTCTCATTTCTAAGTTCTTAATAAAAATAAGCAATCTTAAAGTATTCAAATTAGCGCCCATCACCTACCTTTCATATTATTTAGTGGTTCTAACAGTATCAAATTCCATAAAGGTGGAAAGACCTGGAGACCCTTGACATCTGTTTCTAAATCATTAATTTTAGGTCATGCTTAGGTACCAGGATGTAATCAAGGATGACCTTATCCGAGAGGGAATACACGTGGTGAAATGGTTTGTGCATCGCCGCGATCAGCAACGCTGTATTGCTCAGGGACACCCACACTAGGTTGGTTTGCTTTGAACGACAACACCAATCCACAGTTCCCAGCGTTGTTATTAAAACTGGCTAAACTCTAAACATAAATAAAAACATGTCTGAGGCCTTTGTCCTGCAATGGAAGAGAAACGACTGCATTTTCTGTTGTTGACCTTATCTGGGGAGTATGTTTACCATGAAAAATCCATAAAAGATAACTTAGGAGCTTCCACCATCTGTCAGCTTACTATTTTCTAAGCATTTAATTTTTGGAGAATATCACAGCCAACTAGAATTGCCTTGTTGGATATGTTTCCGTCTAACCCCCCCCCTCTCTCTCTCTCTCTCTCTCTCTCTCTCTCTCTCTCTCTCTCTCTCTCTCTCGCATGGATGAAAGTTTCCAGTGGTTCACTCCCCATCTTTAAATTTACTTTTTTTTTCTTTTTTTTTTGTCTTCAGCTAAATAAGTGTAAATTATTTAATCTGCTTCTCTTACCAATCACTTAACTTATACACTAAGACAAAAAGAAAGCGAAGAAAACAGACATCACCATCGTGACCTCTCGGGGAACAAATTTAATTTACAAGTCTATCCAACTTTTGAACAACGAACAAAAGGGGGTGGGGGGCCCATGAACAGTGAGTCCAACTTTTGTCTACACCCTTTTTGTTGTGCTCCACCATGGCATTTCCATTGCAACAATATCACGATTCATCTCCGTCTCTGTTTCGTTCGCCAAATAATCCCTCATTCTCCTGCCATTTTCGTCGGGCGGACCTGGCTTGGGTGAATAGCAGCAAAGTTGAATGGGTTCTCATCAGCATCAACAGCAGTAAAAGCAGCAGCAGAAGCAAAAGCAGCAGAAACACGCCATCCATTTCAACGCAGTCTTCCAAAAAGGTTAGATAAAGAGCAACCTTTGCCCTTTAACTCAAGGGATGAATAAAGTAAAAACGTAATAATGACGAAAGTTTACCGGGTGATTGTGAAATCTGTTACATTTAACCTCGGATTAATTATGTAAAAAGCTAAACTTAGTTACGTTACATGAAGTTCAGATTGAATAATTTATGTAAAAAAATCTCTACCTTCCATCAAATTTGTAAATGCATACTCTTTACTTTATAGAAACCGGTAGATTTCAGGAATAATTGATATCTCTAAAATATCATTCGCCAAAGATAAAAAAATAATGTAAAACAGAATTTGAAATATGTTGTATTTAATATCGAATTAATTATGTGAAAACTAAACTTAGTTACGTTACATGCCGTTCAGATTGTAACATTTATGTAAAAAAATGTCTACCTTGCATCATATTTGTAAATGCATACTATTTACTTAATAACTCGTAGATTTCATGAGAAATTGATCTCTAAAACATTGATCACTCACATTGTAAAAATAAATGTAAAACAGAAAAACAAGATTTTATCTAGTTATCTATTTCTGAAAATCGTTACAAACCAAAATATTATAAGAAGCTCCTGACCAACTGCCCGACCTAATAACTTGTTCCACAGTGCCAACTAGAGGGGCACTTACACTGTAGAGAACATGCCTTCGCTACGCCAAGCAATCTTATTTTGCTCTTAAACTCCACTACGTACTTGTAGTTCAATGTATTTCTTCAAAATAAAAAGGATTTACCCTTGGGCCATACCCCACATGTCCGTCAAGTTTCGTTTAAATTGATTCGATAGATTTTTCAAAATGTTGTCCACAAACAAAAATTAAAACTAACAAAATGTTTGCCATTTACTTGACATTGCAATTATTTTCAAAGTATATACTATTGCGTACTTGTACTTTGATGTACTTTATCCATAATGTTACAGATTTATACTTGGGTCATATCCAACATGACTACCAAGTTTGGTTCAAATAGGTGCAGCAGTTTTTTGTGCAAAGTGCAAAGTTGCCAGTAAACAAACAAATAAATAAACTAACAGACTGGGATAAATATATACCCTTCGCAGAACCTATTTAGGTGAAGGCATAGACCTTGTTACTACCTACTGTATGTATAGTTCAAGAGTGAAGATTTTAATAATTATATCATTTGATGAACTTTATCCAATGTGTTCGATAAACGTATGGCTATTTAACGTAAAAGTTCAATGGATGAGCACTTGACCCAAGAGTCAAGATTAGAACTCGCAAACCACGAAAATAATTTGAATCACTTAAATTTCCTATAGAGGTGCTTACTGGATTACCTTTAAAAATCGGCTCCAAGATCAGTGAACTTGTTACCCAATTATGTGCTCTAGTCTCTAGATTGAATCGCACCTAAAGGTTTAAAGGCCGCTCATTAATGGCAGAAGCAAGGACAGTGACACTGCCCTATCAAGCAGGATAATGCCCTAGAGACGGACCATAGATCATATAATCAGCGCCAAACCCCCCTCTCCACACAAGCTAGGGACCGAGGAGGGCCAGGCAATGGCTGCTGATGAATCAGCAGATAGACCTATAGACTGACCCAAACACGTTCCATCCTCAGCTCACAAGGATGGTGAGGTTGCAGCGAACAAAGAAACTAATGCGTTTGAACGGGACTCGAACCCCAGTCTGGCGTTCACCAGTCAATGACCTTACCGCAACAGTCATTTTCACATCAACACCCCCCCCACCCCACCCAATGTCCTTTCCCAAGATCAGCCTTAAGACGCGTGGGTCTGCCATGACCAAAATCCACTAACCATCCAATTTTCGCTTCCTCCATCTCACCTAATACCCATATCCTCCCGATCCGCCTTCTCGCCCGGCCAAATCTCATTTACTGCCTTCATCTTTATATCATCTTCTTTCATGGTATTCCCGATATCGTCTCTTCCCCCTATTTTGCTTTTCTAACACCTCTGGGTATCCATACGACTGCATTTCGTCCGAATTTTGCTCCTTTGTATTTTCGGATATTTGTAATGCACATGTACTTCATACACGCTCATACAGTGTAATGCGATCTCTCTCTCTCTCTCTCTTTCTTTCTCTCTCTCTCTCTCTCTCTCTCTCTCTCTCTCTCTCTCTCTCCTCTACACTGATAAAATAAAAACCTGTTTAAGCTTGCTATTCATGTTTCATAATAGTTTTTACGTCATTGCTATCCTAAACCGTTTTTATATACGCATGTGATGTCGCATTTATAAAAAGATCTAGTCGCAGCCTGCTATATATCCACATTTCTTTAGATATTGCCTGGATACTAAGAATCACTTCAACCTCATTCCCCTCTTTTTGGCTTCAATTTCGTTACACTATCGTCTCCTTAAGTTTTCATGAAGTGTAACGGAATTAACGAAGCCAACTGTACAAAAAAAAGAAGAAAAAAAAAAAAGCCACAGCAACACAAGTGTGCAAACACTAGATAACATCAAGAGACGGCTGCATTCTGAACTTGATTAAACCACTGAAGGGATAACAATGATTCAACTTCCTTTCCTTTCACATCGACTTATTCATCCTTCATGGGTTCCCTATGTCAAAAACTTTCTGTGGGAGTAATAACAGTGACTGATGCAACCTCATATCTAGAGAGAGAGAGAGAGAGAGAGGAGAGAGAGAGAGAGAGAGAGAGAGTAATTCCTTTCGGGAACCACTCATGCATCCTGTCTCATGTCTTAGACAATCCAATGATCCTCAAGCATCTCAGCCTCTGTGATCTTCCCAGAGAATGCAAAAGCACAAGATTCACCGTAAAGGGAATACCAGTCTACATGCCATGGCGTTTCCTGCGTTCACTCATTCCTTTGACGATAAATTGTGACATTTTAGACTAAATAACAATATTTTAGGCTAAATAGCAACAACTAAAATAATAAAGACATTAATATATATATATATATATATATATATAAATATTGGAATCAGAGATTTCACACATCCGCCAATGAAGATTTTCAAAATTTCATTTAAGTCTACGGACCAAGCTTTCCCCTTTTCATATTCTTGATCATGAATAAATCTACTATATAATACTAAAAATAACAACCAGAATTGCTATCTTGATTCTGATCACCTCCAAAATTTAATGGATTCTTCCAGAGCAAAATACCTATCCGTTAATAAAATTTGGTGAAAATCCGTCAAGACGTTTTGACATGATCCTGCTAACATACAAATAGCTAAATAAATATACAAACACAGGTATTATTATTATAATAAGATAGTGACAACCTAAATTAATACTATAATAACAAATCTTCGCGGATTGTTAATAGTTAAGTATAATCACCTTTATAAGTTATTCACAATGTACTGATGGGCTTTAAATTAAACCCCTCCTCTCTAAAGCAAACACCTATGTAGTAATTCTTTCCCAGCGAAGTAATTATAGTCCAGTTGAGTTTTCACTTGTTTAATCTGGTAAAATGATCAAAACCAGAAAGATTAGGGATCACTTCATATTATAGAGTATATATCTTTGGTTGTAATATTCATATAAAGACAATGATAGTCTATTATAACATCTCCCCTATATAATAAAGAGAAGTGTAAGATATATATATATATATATATATATATATATATATATATATGAGAGATAGTTTATATAAGAGATATTTATTTTAATGTTGTTACTCTTCCTGAAATATTTTATTTTCCTTTTTTTCGTTTCTTCACTGGGCTATTTTCCCTGTTGGAGCCCATGGCCTTATAGCATCCTGCTTTTTGAACTAGGATTGTAGTTTAGCAAGTAATAACAACAACAACAACAATAATAATAATATAATAATAATAATAATATATATATCTTTCCGGTCACGCTCGGCTCTCCCCCATCCCTCGGGTAGGGAAAGAGGGAGTAATCATACCCTAGTGAGAAGGGGTAGGAAGGGTTGATTCTCTGTGTGTATGTATCTTTCTAAATATATAGCTGTCATTTTTAACGGAACATGTACACTAATTACCATATATCAAATAATAGAAACATGTAAAACGTTGAAGGATGTGTATATGGTATAAAATATGTATCCATTAAAAATGTTTTTTCAAAATGTATATCATAAAGAAATCTTTTGATTGGACTGCATTCATGGAATTTAGGCCACACGCCCAACCGCTAGGGCCGGGATGGCCCTTCACCACAGAAATACATTTGTACTATAATTACAAGTTGGACAACATGACAGAACTGGATTCTTTTGATTGATAACCCTGTCAATGATTTCTATTTATTTTTTACTTTAATATGATATATAGGTTAAGGTTAAAGGTGTCTGTGTTCAGTTCTAGTTTCATCAGAATAGATGCTCATCAGAACGTCAGCCGTGCAAGCCCAAACCCCCACCTGTGGTGCCCAACATATCAGTGGCCGCCCCCCTAAACAGCTTAAACACACGGTTCCGGGCTGGGATCGATCCGCTGCCATGCGAATGCTAGGCGAACCTAAATCTAAGAATAGATGCTAATAAAAAAAGCCAAAGTATTTTACGATGTTGATGGTTAATATAATGATGCTAGTGATTCTGAATCGAGACTTAAATAGAAAAGACTTTTCGTATATCAAAATGTATTTTCGTCATTAAAAATTACTTTTTCCTGCAACAAATATAGTCATAAGTCATTAGTCGACTCTTAAAGTTTCCCTCCGATGGTTATCTCTTACAAAGGAATAGGTAGACTATTGTGCGCTACCCGTCAAAAATCACAGCTGAATATTTAGATAGATATGCACACACACAACCCCCCCTTACCAGGGTATGAATACTCGCTATCACCCATACCCGAGGGACGGGGATAGCTAAGTGTGACAGGACACACACACACATACATATATATATATATATATATATATAAATATATATATATATATATATATATATATATACACATATACATATACACACTCATATATATATATATATATATATATGCACACATTTGCTCTTTATTATATAGGGGAGAAATTTGGCACAACATAAAACATGACGTGGTTGACAGTTACGAAAGATCCATGCCCCGAAATATGAAAGATCCCAGTAACACGAAATAAGGAATTGGTCGAAATAAATATCATAAAAACAACGGGGATACAGCAAGCAGACCCAAACTAAGGATGTTTCACGGTTGTAAGAACAAATATATAGGTAATCGGCAATACAACTTTAGCGGCATGGATCAAAAACATTAACAATGTAAGTACTAAAATTTATAGCAAGATTCCGGTCAAATACATAAAAAAAAATTCTAGCTGTAACATGCTCCACTCATACAGTAAAAACTGTAAATATAGGTTACATAACTTTCATCTAAACAATATGCTACAAACATCACTTTAAATAAACGTTGAAATATCAAAAATTTTAAGTAATTTTTATTTTTCCTAACATACTTACCGAGAACTACTTTCTTTGGAGTCACTTGTGATCTCTCTCTTTCGACCAAGGTTTTCGCGCCGTTACCCCCTACTCCGTTCTCTACATAGGCCTACCCCCGCCGCCAAGGAATGCGCCCCGAGGGCAGGATTAGGGCAGGTCACTGCCTCTCTGGGTCATTCTCCTCATTAAGTTCGTCGTATAGCCCAACCTGGCAATGGAAGGATGGCACTCGGGGACGGAAGGGAGGGCCATTACCCGAAAGTAGTTCTCGGTAAGTATGTTAGGAAAAATAAAAATTACTTAAAATTTTTGATTTGTTCCAACACAAAATACTTACCGAGAACTACTTTCTTTGGAGACTTATACTTTAGGAGGCGGGAGTGCTATTCTGACACTTGACTTGGCACGTAGGGCCTAGAGGGCTATGGAATGCGGGGGCCTATCAGAGTGCGGGAGTGAGGGTAACTGCGCAACCTTACGCTATTATCTAAGACTCACCTCTTGAAAAATTCTTCTGACGATTTCCCCCGAAGTGTAGTCGCGAAGAATGTGTTCATCTTTGGGGACAGCCTGTAAACTCCTAAGAGGAGAGCCAGAGAGCGGGTAGGCGATAAGGAGGGCTTCGCACTCGCTCCTATCGGAGGCTAGCCCCGCAAGTGCCTCTGGCCTCACCGCTAGACTGCTTGGAGGGCGGCAATGACTGTCCCAATGGAGAACCAGCTTCCTTGTAGGATCTGGCGATCACCTGTCTCAACCAGAAGGAGATGGTGTCTTGGAAACTTGTTTCTTATTAATACCTGTGGAAACGAAGAGGCTCTTGATATCCGGTCGGAGATGCGCTGTCCTTTCCAGGTATTTTCTAATTGTTCGCACTGGGCACAATTTTAAGTCTTCTGCATTACCTGTCTTAGGGATGGCAGGAATCGAGAAACCTTCAAAACTCGGGTCCCAGACTGCCGGGTTTTGAGTCTTGGCCACAAAAGAAGGTACGAACTTGAAGGATACTTCTTTCCACCCCTTTGAGTGAGAGACGTCGAATGAAAAACCATGGATCTCTCCCACTCTCTTAGCGGACGCAAAGGCCAGCAAGAAGACGGCTTTGAGGGTGAGATCTTTGTCCACGATATCCTTCAAGGGTTCAAAGGGGGAACGACACATCATCTTCCGGACCTTGCCTAAGTCCCACTGGGGCACCTTTCCCGCCTGAGGGGGGCAAGACTGCTCGAAGCTTTTGACAAGCATCGCTATGTGGCTCGAGGCCCCCTGGTCGATGCCCTTCAGGAGGAAGACTTGGCCTAAGGCAGCCCGAACCCCTTTTATGGCTGGGATTGACACCCCTGCTTTGTCCGTGAGAAAACCAGAAAATCAGCTATGTCTGGGACAGAGGCCTTAAGAGGTCTAATGTGCCTCTCAGAGCACCACTTCGTGACGGAGGTCCATTTTGTCTGGTAGACCGCGGCTGACGACTTCTCAGGAATAGAGACATTCTCTTAGCCGTGGAGGAAGAATATCCTTCTTTCTTCAGGAGCCGCTCTTTAGTCTTCAGTCGTGAAGACGTAGGGAGAGTGGGCTGTCGTGGAGCTTGAGAAAGTGAGGCTGGTGCAGAAGGTCTGACCTGGCGGACAGAGGCCACGGCGGTTGGCTCGATAGGTCTTTTAGATCCGCGAACCACTCTCTCTCTCCGGCCACCAGAGCGCTACCAAAGTCATCTTTAGGTTTCGGGCCGTCTTTACTCTGTTGAGCACTTGTCTTATCAACTTGAAAAGGGGAAAAGGCGTACACATCCAGATTGTCCCACTTGTGCTGAAAAGAGTCTTCTAAGGCTGCTTTCGGGTCTGGTACAGGGGAGCAATAGACTGGGAGTTGGGCGTTGAGGTTGTTGCAAAGAGGTCAACCACCGGGGAACCCCAGTGTTGAATGATGAGCTTGGCTATTCCTGGGAGAAGGGACCATTCTGTCCCTACTATCTGGCCCATTCTGCTGAGGCCGTCGGCCAGAACGTTTTTCTTCCCGGAAATAAACCTTGCTAACATCACCACTTGATTTTCTTCCGCTCAATCTAGACTCTCTATGGTGAGATCGCACAACTCCTTCGATTACAAGTACCCTGCTTCTTTATGTATGCCACTACCGTGGCGTTGTCGCACATCCACGCCACGGTGTTCCCCTTTAGCAGACTTGCGAAGTGTAGGCACGCCTTCTGGACTGCTTCCAACTCCAGGACATTGATGTGGAGTTGCCTCTCCCCTTCCAACCAGGTCTCTCGTGCCGTTTCGTCGAGGAGAAGGGCTCCCCATCCCTGGTTGGAGGCGTCTGTGAACAGTAGTAACTCGGGACGGCCGGTCCCGAAGGTCGTCCCCCTGAGTGAGTTCGACTGGCAATGCCACCATTCTAGGGAGGGTCTCGTGTTTGGAAGGACTGGGATTAGTAACTGCTGTGAATCCATCTGTCACCAGAGGTTCCTGAGATTCCATTGGATGGATCTGAGCCTTACCCTCCCTTGGGGAACTAGGTTCTCCAATGAGACCAGGTGACCTATCAGCCTCTGCCAGACTTTCGCCCTCCTGGGATGTTCTGACAGGAACGGCTGACTAATGTGCCTGAGGTTACTTATCTTATCCTCCGAAGGGAAAATTTTCCCCGAATGATGTCTAATGTCATTCCCAAGTAGTTCATTCCGGTGGATGGGGATAGATTTGACTACTTCGGGTTGATTACGATCCCCAGATCCTTGCAAAACTGGAGGAGACTTCTCCCTTGTTCCTCCAAGAGGACCATTGAGGCGGAAAGAAGCCACCAGTCGTCCAGGTGTCTGATAAGGCGGATGCCTCGTTCGTGAGCCCCCACTGCGACAGCCGTGGAGACTCTCGTGAACACTTGGGGCGCTGTTGACAGACCAAAGCAAAGGGTCCTGAATTGCAGGATCTGGGAACCCTATTTCACCCGGAGGAACTTCCGACCCGAGGTGTGGACCGGAATCTGGAAGTATGCGTCCTTGGGGTCGATGGTCATCATATAATCTTTCCCCCTCAAGGACAGCAGGACTGAATTCTGAGTGTCCATTTTGAAGTCCGTCTTCTTGACGAACCTGTTGAGAGCTGACAGATCTATAACCGGTCTCCACCCCCCGGTCGCTTTCTCCACCAGGAACAGGCGACTGTAGAAACTTGGCCCTGGGAGAAGAACTTCTTCCATGGTACCCTTCTCTAGCATGGACGACACCTCCTCTTGAAGGGCGGTCCTCTTTAACGGGTCTTTGGGATCTAGCCATTCTATCCGGTTGGCCGGAAAAAGCGGGGGTGGTTCCGTTAGGAACGGAAGTCTGTAGCCCTCCTTTAGTACGGACACTGTCCAAGGTTCTGCTCCTTGAGCCTTCTATGCTTGCCAAAGACGTCTGAGGCATCCTCCAACCCGAGGGTTGGGCGGGGAAAGGGGCCCTCCCACTCTATCTTCTTCTAGAGGGGTGGCCTGATCTGCCTCTCCTAGAGGCGGAGTAACCCGACCTGAAGGAGCTTGAGGGCGCTGGAGCTCTCCTGCGGGGGGGCTGAGGCGTTGCGGACCAGGAGGAAGAGGGGGGCTTCTCTCCTCGTAGTGCTGGTAGAGGCTTGGGGTGTCGCGGCACTATCCGAGACGGACCTCTTATAGGGCGGTCTCCTAGGAGTTGTAGGTCTGGGGACGTTAGCCTCCTTCTTTTTCAAGACCTTCTCCATTATGGCTTCTAGTTCCTTCCAAGGAAACAAAGACTCTCCCCACAGGGGAAAGCTGCGAATGGCTCGCGCCTCCCTGTCTGGTACCTTCCAAGACACCTTCGCCAGAACAGTGTCTCGCTTCTAGAGCACCCAGTTAGCTGTTAGTGCGAGAGACTGATATGTCAATAACCTAAGGGTTTTACTCCCGGAGGTAATGAGGTCCCTCAGTAGGCCTTGCTGGACAGGGTCCTCGGGGTCAAAGGAGGCTTGTACACCTTCCAAAGTGGAAGCCCACCAGTCCAGCCACGAGGAGACGTTTACTAAGTCCATCGACATTTTCTCCATCATGGAGGCTTCTGCTGGCGAGAACCAGACTGGGGCCGAAGAGGCTCTACCGTCTGAAACACCTTGACTAAGGATGTCTACTGCTGACTCCACCTTAAGAGTTGGGGGGCCTCGGCATTGCTGGCCACTACCTTGCCGACATACTCCTGCTCTAGGACTAGATCTCGGGATAGAGAAAGTGCTAGGGACGTCTTAGGTTGGGAGGGAGTCTGCATGATCCTCAAAAGGCTTGACTTCCAGGAAACTTCATCCGTAGTCGCAGGTTCCGGTATTTGTGGTGCCTTCTGAAAAGGCTGACCACTCTCCTATAGACGGAGTCCTCCGTCAGCCGAGGTCTCGGCTTGGGGCCGGGGAGCTGGGTTACCGGGCACTCCGACTGGACGTCTAGCTCTTTGGGGCCAGGGGCGCCGTCCTGCCGAGGTACTGGATTTCATCTGCGGGGACGTCCGCACCAGGGGCCTGGGTTAACGCAGGCAACGCTGGTTCAGCGGGGACTCTCGTCCGCCCAAGGGCTCTGGGTGCCGAGGATGCGGTTCCCGTGGGCTGACCCGACAGCGGGAACCGTTCCTTCTGACCCGAAGGCCGCACCAGCTGGGCTGGTTCGGCCAGGCCGCCCGACAAGAAGCGCGTTTCCCCCCGCTGGGCGGGGTTAACCGGAGGCTTCGGGGACTTACGCTTACCTGTAGAGTCCTTCCTACGGCTTGATCTCGAGGAGCCGGGTCACCGGGCACTCCCCGGGCACTTCGGTTCTGGAATACCAGGCACTCCCTTGCGGTGGTACCGGTCTTCCCCGGCGGGGAGCTCCGCACCAGGTTCGGGGGTCAGAACCGGCATCGCCGTACCGTCGAGGACTACCGTTCGTGTATTCTCTCTGGGGGACGCGGACGCGGATTCCCGTGGGCTGACCCGACGGAGGGAACCGTTCCTTATAAGTCCGAGGGCCGAACCAGCTGTGCTGATTCGGCCAGGCTGCCCGTAAAGAAGCCCGGTTACACCCGCTGGCGGGGTGAACCGGAAGCTTCGCGGCCTTACGCCTGCCTGAAGAGGCCTTCTCGCATTTCTCCCTGCGAGGGTTATATCTGCGTCTGGAGGATGGCCTTCGTGGTGAGAAAAACCCTGGGTTGCCGGTCCGGGGAACGCTGCAATACAGACCTGGGAGGCTCCTTCTCGGCGAGGCCCTCAGCTGCAAAAGAGACTGAAAAATACACCAAGAGACTGGAGAAGAATTAGGGACATTTTTCCCCCACATGGGGTCATCAGAGGAGACGTGGCATGCTTGCACCAGGACTCCGTCTCCCCACACACTCTCGAAAGTAGTACTTACCTCGAACTACTTCTTAAGAGTTATCTTCTCCACAATAAACCAACCTCGTCTCCTACTCTGGGTAGGAGAGGGTGGTAGGGAAGCTCTGTCAGGCGAGACGCCCGGCGCTAGTCTTCTTAGGCGAACCCTTCGTCGCCTACTTCTTCTTGGTGCTATACCGCACCCACTCAAACTCCTGGGGAAGAGCAATGGGCACTTCCCCGCAACTGACTTACCTCGTCCCCTACTCTGGGTAGGGGAAGATGGCTGTATAAGAATCTCTATTCGACGAGGCATCGGGAATTAAGTGGCGAGGAGAGGCTCGTCTTCCTATGAGCCTCTTGGATGTATTCTTCCTCTTGGTGCCGAAGTGCACTCACTGCACTACGTTCCAGGACTAGTAGTCCTGACACGTGGTTGAAGGGGAACATAAGCTGCCCCTACACGGCTAACACCGAGGATAAGGGGAGGAAGAATGATTTATTGTAAAATTGTTCCCTTCAGCTATTAATTCCTTGAAGGAAATCAAGGAATACTGTTCCATAACGCACACA
>NC_090728.1:163973651-163976151 GCF_036898095.1 Palaemon carinicauda | reverse complement strand
AGGTTTTCTGTGAGTGATCAGACGAAAGTCTCCATCTATCATCAATATGCATTGGCCAGTGTGATGCTGAAAACTGGCTAAACCCCAAACGATGCATTCTTTAGGCCTTCGTTTTACAGTGGACTTGAAACGACTGCATTTGTCGTTTATATATATATATATATATATATAAATATATATATATATATATATATATATATATATATACATATATATATATGTATATATATATATATATAAATATATAAACAATTATATATACAGTATATATATATATAATTTTAATAGCTTCCCCTCGTATACATTTCCCTATTCAAAATTTAATCCAAGATTTAAACTGTATTTCTTCTCAAAAAGGACCTTTATTAGGCAAATCGCAATTACTGCCAACTTTCCGTTGCTTGGAAAACACAATACGCCACCATGTGTCGCCCTTTAAGAAATTCTATATCAAGGTAATATGACCTTTAAAGAAAATGGAATTTACTTATGATATCCCTTCGAAAGAGATAACTTCTGATACAGAGAGGCTTTTAATAATATAAAGCCAACCAGCCCCAATGGGTCTGTTTCTCTTTGCCTTGGCCAAACTAAATATTATACAATAAATATTTTGGCATTCCATGGTATATAGCATAATTCTATCTACTACAAAGTTTCTAGCTACTTAGAAATCCTTGGAAAAGTGAAAAGCACAAATCAAAAAGCAAAGCTGAGCATTTTTACTTATCCAACAATTTGTAACAAAATGTCACAATTTTAATTCTAGCGCTATCTGGCAGCTATACAAACGTATCTACCTGCTACGCGCGTAAATAACAAATATCCGGCTATTCATTGTGGCACTGAGGTTCGCCTCTAATAATCCCATCCCATTATGTTCAAGATCCCCTGAAGATATATACAAGCTAGAGAGAGAGAGAGAGAGAGAGAGAGAGAGAGAGAGAGGAGAGAGAGAGGAGAGAGAGAGAGAGAGAGAGAGAGAGAGAGTTATTAGTGTTTTTACACAAAGTTTACCTTGGATAAAAAGGGGTTTTAAATCTAGATATGAAGGGATTTTCTTACAGCCGAAATACAACTCGAGTCTTGGAGAAATTCTAATGATTTTTTTTTTTTCAGTTTTCCGAGGAGTCAGCAATGGCCTATAAAAAATTTACTTGTTTTTCTTGGCTTAACACGATAAATACATGAATTAACTTTATAGTCTTCATACTATCACACAAGAAGGATAGGACTAATGTCCTGTCTTGAAAAGCACGTCTCTCAAATTGATTGCTCCTCCTCATTGGATGAAAAAAGATTCTTTACATCTAAATACAATAAAAAGTAGCATTAATATCATCCATCAGATGTAACCTTTTTTACTATTGAAAAAGCGACACTATTGTCCGAATTAAAAATGCCATACGACGAATTAACTTCAAACTTTACTTTATGGGCTGTTATCCTGGCCCTATCACACAAGGAAACGCTGTACACTACAGGATCTACAAAATTTTTGTCGTAAAAATTTTTACGTATTTAGAGTATCACAGCGAAATCCACGTTAATTTTCAAATCAACATTATCGAAGCACTTGAAAAAAAAAAAGGTTTAATTTCATCTTGAAAGCTTTAATTATCTTCAGTCTTTCGAATACTCAGTGTGAGCTTGTTATATAGTCTTGTGGCCACATATTGAAAAGCTCTAGAACCTACATTAGCTGTAAATATTGCCTCCAATAACTTAAAACAATGTGTAACTATTCTCGTGTCGAAATGGTAGCAAGACAGATATTTTGGACGTCCGGTTCTTATAACTTGATGCATCAATGCATATATCTTAAACTCTATTCTGACCTTAACAGGCAGCCAATGTATTTCAATTCGTATATAATCTTTCCTCGGGTTGGGAAACCTTTTTCCAATCTTGCTCTTCTGCTTATTGTGGTTTGTAATATCTTAAGATGCATATCTATCTTTATATAAAACAAGTAAAATGAAAACTAATTGATTTAATTCGATGGATAATTTTCTAACGCAATCTGGAAAAAAATGTCTACCTGTTTTGGTCTGGCAAATAAGAATTAGTAGGAAAGACTCTCCGTTTAAAAGCCTGACAGGATGTCTAACTAAGGAAGGAAAGCTATAGATTACAGTCTTCTAAAGACGTCCGTCAGTTGCATCTGCTTTCTACAATTTCTGACCAGAATAAATGTCCATCTCTCTTGATCTGAATGAAAGTGTACAGCACGTGTTTCGTACACGGTCATACATGTAATGCTATTGCTTTTTTCACCAATTGTGCGAGGTCGACGTTATGTGCTAACAGAGAGGAGAGGTGAATGTAAGTCAGGTTTATTCAACAGATACCGAGCTTATATGCAATCAGTTGAGAGCAAGAATGTCAAAAATTCAAACAATCTTAAAAATGGAAAGACAAGTTTAAACAGGTTATTCTATCATCAGTGCGAAAGAGAGCTAGAGACAAAAAAAAAGTAATGGTATCACATTGTAATACC
>NC_090728.1:163946354-163960651 GCF_036898095.1 Palaemon carinicauda | reverse complement strand
CGGAGAATGGAGAGCTATTCTGGAAACAAACACACGATAAGGATGGGGGAAAATCCTTATAAATATCCATAAGGTAAACGTTATCTTTACGGGGTTTTATTATGAAATGGAACATAAATTGTAAAATTCCACAGACGTATAAGCAACAAAGTCATAAGAAGAAAAAAGAACCACATGGATTGTAGCATCCTGCTTTTCAAATCAGGGTTGTAGATTTTATTATTATTATTCTAATAATAATAATAATAATATCCTGAGACCCATTCTAACAGTAACAGCAAGTAAAATATTTTGGTTTTTGGTGAGATTGTTTACCACAACCTGTTATCAAATTTATTGAAGAACTCAATCGTTTCACATAATCTTTGAGAGTTTCTACATTATTATTTTACTATTATTATTACTTGCTAAGCTACAACCCTAGTTGGAAAAGCAGGATGGTATAACCCCAAAGACTCCAACAGGGAAACTAGCCCAGTAAGGAAAGGAAATAAGGAAACATAGACCAGTACGCCTGAGTTTCCTCAAGCAAGAGAATTCTAACAAAAGACAGGGGAAGACCATAATACAGAGGTTATGGCACTACCCCAAGACTAGGAAACAATGACTTGAGTTGTGAGTGTTCTCCTCTTAAAAGAGCTGCATACCATAGCTAGAATCTCTTCTACATGCAATGATAAATCCCCAAAATGGCGATATAAGAGGCCGTGTAATGATCATGTATCTGCTAAAGAAGGCTTGACCCAAAAGTTAAAGTTAGGCATGGTAATGATGGTAGACACAAGTGGTGAGTAACAACGTTCTTTATTAGGGACTGTTGCTTTTGCGCGGACAGATATAGCAAATACGGTCCTCATTAAGGATGGCCAAAAGCATGAGCCACCTACGAATATGCCATTCATATAATGGACTTGGATGGCCATTATCTGACTGGGCACCAAATAAGCGACTACGGCCAGCAGAATTGCAAGAGCCCGTCCTTGGCCACAAGGGCAGGTAATCTATAACATCAACAATTATGGCTATTTAACAAGATAACTCGAGATGAGTACTATGAAGATTACGGGACTAGTTTGAATCGCTTCCAAACTGACAGGAGCAATGAAACGGTAGTTTTCCAGATCAAACCTGTATCACAGATTAAAGAATTGGTAACCACATGGTTTTCCACCGACAAGTAGCTCTACTTTGGGAATTCGTGAAAGATTCCTCAAAGAAAGGTCTCGTAGTCGGTAAGAAGCATTACATAAAAAAAGTGTATGCAGCAACCAACTTAGGTTTAGAATTGCCTCGTTCCATTGGTAACCGACAGGACAACGATTGACGACTGGCGTTTCTTAAAACTAAAATTCAACAGCATGGTCACTATTTGCGGAACAATAATGAAACTATTCATTGCATGGTGGATTACCTGGAGGACCAAGATGTTACTTCATTTGGCCACAAGAATGGATCCAGTTTAATAAAGTTTGAGGAGAAAATGTTGAAAATAGTGTAAGAATTTTCTTCTCTTCGACTTAATAAGGCCATAAATTTCCTACTTAAAATAAAAAGACAATGAAGAATACTTGCCTAAATAGCAATAAAAATTTACGATTTTTACGATACTAAATAATATAATTTAGTGATATCCCTTACAATAATGGTAAACAGTATTAACTTGGGCAACTTACTTAGAAGTTCGAGTAAAGCCTAACTTTTAAGATTATATTAAGTCTATTTATCTATCATACCCTTCGCAATTCTAATTGCTTTACACCCAACTAAACTCGGTGCGCTGTCATCATTAAATGTTCGAATCTCCCATCCTGTTTGTTTATGTTTATATCTTTACCTCTTCTTCGTACAGTTCTTTTAAAAATTATGCTCCCTTCTATGCTACCCGAATTACTTAAAACTTGTATCTGGCCTACAAGGTACACTTGGACACAGGAGTCCCTGTCACACCCTTACTTAAAGGAAGTAACCAAAGTGTAGAGATATGGAGAGGTGGTGGAGTGGGGCCTAAACATAGGTGGTCTGTTGGTAACGCCCTTCCCTGGTGGTCACCAGACTAAGGTTCGAGTCCAGTAAAACTCATTAGTTCCTTTGGTCGCTGCAACCTCACCATCTTTGTGGGCTACAGATGGGGGGTTTGGGGGAGCCTATAGGTCTATCTGCTGAGTTAACAGCAGCCATTGCCTGGTCCTCTTTGGTCCTAGCTTGGGTTGAGAGGAGGCTTGGGGGCTGATCATACGTATATATGGTCAGTCTCTAAGGTATTGCCCTGCTTGAAAGGGTATGTAATTTCCCCTTGCCTATGCCATTCATGAGCGGCCTTTAACCTTTAACTCGCAGCACAGTAAGGGTGTGGCTCGGTGCACTTCCTCAGAGCAAGGTGTAACCGGATTTCCTGTATCCAACTGTACAATCAAGTTCAAAGGCCCTTCAAACGTCATTGAGTTTAACGTGTTTCTTTCCTTTTACAGTCGGCGGACAATTGAATTTTACTGTACGTCTGTAATGACGTGAGAAAGGCGAGTAGGCATGTGCCAGCAATTTTCTTAATAAAATTGGATTAGGCAGTTACGCCTATCCGAATCTTTGAGGTTCTTGTTCGTAAATTACTTTAACTTTTTGTACAGTTACCAACATAAGTGTTGAATAAATTTGACATCATGTAAACTCTATTATGCCTAAAAACGTAATTATAGGCATTTAATAACAAAGAACTTCAGATGATATTATTACGGAAATTAATAGAATGGCCGACTTCACTAAGCCATCATTACGAGGACTGGTTTTTCTATTGGATATACTCAAGTTATTGAAAATATAATTATTATTAAGTACATAGTCTAGAAAATCTAATGATCATTATCATATTAATCACGAGAAATCTAAATTCTGAAACGGTAAACTGCAAACACAACACACCAACAAAGACTATGAGAAGTCATAGGACGCTAAATTTGTAAACGTCTTTGCTAAGGCAAATCACAGATTGGGTGAAGCAAGAAAAGGCAGCAGGATGTTTGCAAACGATTGAAAAGGAACTTGAAATGTCTATGTAAGCCAAGGCAGGGAGGTATGAACATAATGCTGAGGCAAACCTACTTTATCAAAAGTAAGTGTGGATGTTAAATGGGAACTAAGACAAACAGGTCAAAGCTGCTGACATGAATAGTTTGCAGGGTATGCACTGTGACATGAACCATAGTCTTCCATTGTCTTGGGGTAGAGTTCTCTTGGTTGAGGGTACACTCGGGCACACTACAGTATTCAATAAAATTTATCTTCCTCTTGTTTTGTTAAAGTATTTATAGTTTATATTGGAAATATTTATTTTGATGTTACTGTTAAAATATTTAATTTTTCCTTGTTTCCTTTCCTCACTGGGCTATTTTATTTTCCCTATTGGGACCCCTGGGCTTTTAGCATTCTGCTTTTCCAACTATGGTTGTAGCTTAGCAATTGATAATAATGATATTAAGTAAATGTGGTTTAGTAAGGGTTGGATAGTTGGTGTAAAGGCATTTTTAGAAAGGAATGACCTCGATATCCAGGAAGCAAAACAGTGGCAAAAGGTAAGATAAGGATGAATAGCGCAGTATGTGTAGAGGGATTCGTCACACTGCTTATGGGCCTCCTGTGAAGGTATTTAAAGCATTTGATGTGACAATGGATGTGACAATGGAGATTGTACACTTTTGTATAAAGTTGCTGGTAAAAATATCATCATAATGACAAAGAAAATTACACACACACATTATATATATATATATATATATATATATATATATATATATATATATATATATATATATATATATAATATATATATACATACATACACACACAGTATAGCTTGCTCGAACAAAAGGTCAAAACCACTAAAAACCACAAATAAATGTACATAGAAACCTGATAAGGAGAATTCCTAAAAATACCGACTATTCCCATCCAAACAAGCAAAAATTTCAATGAAAGTTGGAACTGGAATAAAGCCAAAGTTTCCTTTCCCTCTGCTACCTTACGCTCAGAGTCCGCCGTCACCTGAGCAGAACAAAACTTGCCTTGCACAAAGATGTCAAAAGATTCTCCTTTTTTTTCTTGCAGAGTTGAGAAAACTTCCAAACAATACCAAGGACGGAAAAGTGCTTCAAGAGTTTCAGGGCCACGATTAACTTGAAAATTAATCAGGACAGACAACATTAAAATGCCTTCCTGGAGTCTCTCTCTCTCTCTCTCTCTCTCTCTCTGTGCGTGTGTGTGTGTGTGGACAGACATTGAGATACTGTCCTGGAGTCTCTCTCTCTCTCTCTCTCTCTCTCTCTCTCTCTCTCTCTCTTTCTCTCTCTCTCTCATGTGTGGACAGACATCAAGATGCCGTCCTAGAGTCTCTCTCTCTCTCTCTCTCTCTCTCTCTCTCTCTCTCTCTCTCTCTCTCTCTCAAGACTAGGCCTACATTAAATGCCGTTCTGGACTCTCCCCCTCTCTCTATCTCAATGGAGGGGTCTTATAAACAGCTTAAAAAACTTATTTCGGATATAGGCAGCATTAAAACACCGTGCCTCTCTTGACATCAGCCCTAAAATAAATATCAAGTAAAAAGTCGATAGGAGAACGCCGCCCTGGTGTGTGTGTGTGTGTGGGGGGGGGGATAGATCTCGACAACCCCTCCAAACAAAGTTTCAGAAAAAGTAAAGTTGGAGCCATCCCTTTAAAAGGGGGGTAAACTAGTGATAAAAAAAACTGGGGGGGGGGGCAGGGAAAGACTCATGTAATACAAACTGCTACATGCACAGATGACTTTGTGGGTTAAGAATTCGAAGCGAGTTTTCATCTATTATCAAAACCTTAAAATCCTTGTGAGCAATTTAATGTGATTTCGGAAAGGGAATAAGTCCATTCACTTAGTCTTCCACAGCCATTGCCAGGTCCACCCTGGTACTACCATGGATCTCCAGGCCTATACCTAAAGGTTAATGAACTGTCCCATCCTTCTAGCATTCAAGAGCAACTTTTAAATTGCTGAAACGTTGATGAACACCATCACCCGAAAGTTTATATATTAGAATCTTCATATGCCAACAAAAGAGGCTCATTAAAGAGGTGATGAACTAAAACCCAAAATACTACGCTTTGGATCTGAATTTATTCTGCATTAACATTTTAGTTTTCGTTCCAACACACCTCTTCAATTATATATAAATATACAGTAGATATATACAGCACACACACATACACACACACACACACACATATATATATATATATATATATATATATATATATATATATATATATATAGGTAATTGTTTACAACACCACGCTATTCATTTACTCCAAAATAACGCAATCCTGCAGTTCTCACATTCTTGCACAGTAATTAGGTAGTTATTTAAATTCTGGGAAAGCAATAATTAGCAAGATATGTTGAGGAAGGGGGAAGGGGTTATAAAAAAAATAGCTCGGTTTCCTCACTAAACGACTTGGAACTGATGTGTCAACATAGTCAACCAAACAGAATTCGTGATGCCAGCGTACATAAACAGTAGTTCGCGATGCCAGCGTACATTTGATATACTGTATATTCAAAATATACTTAATAAAAAATTGAGTGATTACTCAAAAATATCACTACTTGTAAATTGCATATTTTATGGACGCTTTTGAGTAATTAATCTATTTTTAATTAAGTATATTTTGAATATACAGTATATCAAATGTACGCTGGCATCACGAACTTCTGTGTATGTACGCTGGCATCACGAATTCTGTTTGGTTGACTATGTTGACAAGTCAGTTACAAGTGGTTTAGTGAGGAAACCGAGCTATTTTCTTTTTATAACCCCTTCCCCCTTCCTCAACATATTTTGCTAATTATTGCTTTCCCAGAATTCAAATAACCACCTAATTACTGTGCAAAGAGGTGAGAACTGCAGGATTACATTATTTTGGAGTAAATGAAGAGCGTGGTGTTGTAAACAATTACCTATATATATATATATATATATATATATATATATATATATATATATATATATATATATATATATATATATATATATATAAAACACACACACACATATATATATATATAAAACACACACACACACACACACACATATATATATATATATATATATATATATATATATATATATATATATATATATATATATATATATATATATCTCCCGTGTGAAATCTGATAGTTTGCATTTCGAAAATTGAGAAGAAAAACTCATCTCTGAAATTAAGATACAAGTGTACATTATAAACACTCGAAATCTCTTCAAGACAATCCCAAATTTCCCATACCACGTCAGCCAGGACGAACTGGACACGCTGACAACATAAAAATCCCGCACTGCTGTGAATATGACGTCTTATATCTTGAAAACTGATGAGAGGAGATGCGCCCGAAAATGGCAAAAATATATCAAGTAAACCGGCTATCGCAATTACTTATTACTTACTTTCTTACTTATTTGACATCAAAGAGCCAGAACCGTGGATGGAATGCGAAGTGACGTCTTTAAATTGATGTCATAAAGATGTGCGCTCTTCTTTAATTCCAACGGCGCGACCCCGTCCAATAAAACACGAGGAAGCGGAGACACAAGGCACTATTTTCCTGACAAAATACCTGTCGTGTGTATGTGTGTGTGCATATATAGCCGTCCTTTTTGACGGCTGGGGTACACTACTTTATTCAATTTCTTCAGTTCTTGCTTTCTATATTTACTAATTTCTTCAGTTCTTGCTTTCTATATTTACTAAGTATGATACTGAAATTGAAGAGGTAAGACAGTATAGAAAGCAAGAACTAAAGAAATGAATAAAAGTAATGTGGAAAACGAAATGAAAAGAATTTTAGAAAAAGAAAGAAGCAGAGAATGACCAGGATAAGATTTGTAAATGGAAGATGTTACATAGATGAACTTAACAGTAAGGAACTTGACAAATTGATGAAAACAAGATTCAATGAATATTATTAATAATAAAGATATGATACATCATTTCCTCCCACGCCTATCGACACAAAGGGCCTTAGTTAGATTTCGCCAGTCATCTCTATCTTGAGCTTTTAAATCAATACTTCTTCAATCGTTATCTCCTACTTCACGCTTCATAGTCCTCAGCCATGTAGGTCTGGGTCTTCCAACTCTTCTAGTGCCTTGTGGGGACCAGTTGAAAGTTTGGTGAACTAATTTCTCTTGGGGAGTGCGAAGAGCATGACCAAACCATCTCCATCTGCCCCTTACCATGATCTCATCCACATATGGAACTCGAATAATCTTTTATAGTTTAATTTATAATTCTTTCCTGCCATTTAACTCCCAATATTCTTCTGATGCTTTTTTATAGTCCACAAATGCCATCAACAGTGGATTCCTATATTCTACACATTGCTGTACAACATGGAAATTTGGTAGGTAAAACTTCTACCTTTTCTAAAGCCCGCTTTTTCATCTCTCGGCTTTTCACCAATCTTTCTCTCTAGCCTCTGTAAAATAGGTATACTATATATTTTCATGCCAACTGACGTAAGTGTTATGCCTCTGTAATTATTGCAATCAATCAAATCTTTTTTTTTTTTTTTTTTGACCAACACTCCTAGCTCACAGTCATCAGGTTTTGCCTCCTCATGCCACATTCTACAAAATAATCTAGCTAGTATTCTGGGAGTCACTTCATTTTCGGCCAATATCATCTCAGCAGTTATTCCATCATATCGAGGGGCTTTCCATCTCCTGAGTTTTTTAATAATAGATTCGACTTTAAACACACTGAATTCATTCATGGGCACATCAAGGTCTTCCTCAGCATCAGGTATATCAATCAAATTATTCTCTTCATATCTCCTATTCATGACTTCACTAAAGTGTTCCATCCAACGTTGCCTTTCTTTATCTTCGGTTGTTATAACAGATCCATCTCTCTTTCGCATGGGTATATGCTTCTTCTTCTTTGCCCCCGCGAAGATTTCATTAATAATTCTATGAGCAATTCTTACACCATAGCCACTTCCTGAATTCATAGCTTTGTCAGTCTCATCTGCTTTACTGTCTAAATATTCTCTCCAGTCATTCCTAGCTTTTCTTTTCACCTCACTATCAATACTGGAATACTTAGCATGCTCTACCTTGTAATTTTCATTACTTCCTCGAAAACTTTCAACAATCAATTTCTGTCTTTGTCTCCTTTTTATAGCATCCCATGTATCATTTGATATCCACGCCTTCCTCCTTGTAATTACATGTCCCAAAACTTCCCTACCAACTGACTGATATATGTTCTTAATATCACACCATTCTTCGTTAATTGTCTGCTCTTCTTCTCAAAGTCTCTAAGACTGCAAATCGATTTCTATATTCAATTGCAAAGGCTTCTCTGTGCCCATCTTCTAGAAGCTTAGTTGTGTACTCAACACACTTGGACACACATGCGATCCTGCACCACCCAAGAGATTATTAGTATCACTTTCTGTTTGAAGGGAGCTTAGTATAATTGGAATCCCATGCAGCGTTGACTCTTAGTCTTTGCTAAGGTCTTGCCGACCTCCCAGATTGATCCGGATCGTCCAGGACTTGATCCGGGGCGATCCGGGGAAAAATCCTTGCCAGGGCCTTTACAGTCCGGGAAGGTCCGTGATTGTCCGGGGTGTAACCCCGGATTTTTTTTTGCATGTTAAAAAAACCCAGGGTGAATATGGACGTCCTGGGTATTCAAGTGATTCAAAGACGAATAAATAGTAAATGATAAGAAATATAAAAAATTTAGATACTGAAATTTTTTTCCAAAATTGTTGGAAATTTTACATATAGGAGAAACGATAAAAGAAGAAAATAGAAATTAAATAAATACATTACAAGGGACAAAATAAAATGGAGAGTAGTACTATATATGTAGAAATTAAGTGATAAATAAAGGAATAGTAAAAAAAATAATAAAATAAAAAAGGATATATATCACAGTAACTCACAAATGGATATTGGTCAACAGACACAAACACCATTTTTTACCATTAAGAGCTAATTGTAAAAAAATGCACAAAGGGGAGTGCATATTATCTACCTATCTATCTATCTATCTATCTATATATATAATATATATATATATATATATATATATATATATATATATATATATATATATAAAATTCAGAGTAGTTTTGAACATCCTTCTCCATACTCTCGCTCCTGGTAACTTGAGGTTCGGCTCTTCAAGAACTTGGAATGCTATTATATAACACCAACATTCGTGCGTCACTGAGACCAGTTACCAGAGCACGCGCGCGCACACACTCACACACACACACATTATATATATATATATATATATATATATATATATATATATATATATACATATATATACATATATATATATATATATATATATATATATATACATATATATATATATATATATATATATATATATATATATATTTACATATATATACATATATATATATATATATATATATATATATATATATACATTGGGAAATTGGGTAAAACTCGCTGGTAAGAGACTGATGTCTCGCCAGGTAAATCCTCGGACAGCTGGTAGCGGTCAGGTTCCAATTTCTTTTATGGGCTCTCGTGACATGGTTGGTTTCGACCTGGCCTTTCATTAGAAGGGGCTAGCATTCGATCCCAAGTATGAGGTAGAAATTTATTTCTATTTGAACACGATGTTGTGTTGATATTTATCCATATTGACTCATTAGGGGTAATTTGATTGAATTACTACCAACTGTGTCACGTGGTGGCCCGGGAAATTGGGTAAAACTCGCTGGTAAGAGACTGATGTCTCGCCAGGTAAATCCTCGGACAGCTGGTAGCGGTCAGGTTCCAATTTCTTTTATGGGCTCTCGTGACATGGTTGGTTTCGACCTGGCCTTTCATTAGAAGGGGCTAGCGTTCGATCCCATGTATGAGGTAGAAATTTATTTCTATTTGAACACGATGTTGTGTTGATATTTATCCATATTGACTCATTAGGGGTAATTTGATTGAATTACTACCAATTGTGTCACGTGGTGGCCCGGGAAATTGGGTAAAACTCGCTGGTAAGAGACTGATGTCTCGCCAGGTAAATCCTCGGACAGCTGGTAGCGTTCAGGTTCCAATTTCTTTTATGGGCTCTCGTGACATGGTTGGTTTCGACCTGGCCTTTCATTAGAAGGGGCTAGCGTTCGATCCCAAGTATGAGGTAGAAATTTATTTCTATTTGAACACGATGTTGTGTTGATATTTATCCATATTGACTCATTAGGGGTAATTTGATTGAATTACTACCAATTGTGTCACGTGGTGGCCCGGGAAATTGGGTAAAACTCGCTGGTAAGAGACTGATGTCTCGCCAGGTAAATCCTCGGACAGCTGGTAGCGGTCAGGTTCCAATTTCTTTTATGGGCTCTCGTGACATGGTTGGTTTCGACCTGGCCTTTCATTAGAAGGGGCTAGCGTTCGATCCCAAGTATGAGGTAGAAATTTATTTCTATTTGAACACGATATTGTGTTGATATTTATCCATATTGACTCATTAGGGGTAATTTGATTAAATTACTACCAATTGTGTCACGTGGTGGCCCGGGAAATTGGGTAAAACTCGCTGGTAAGAGACTGATGTCTCACCAAGTATATCCTCGGACAGCTGGTAGCGGTCAGGTTCCAATTTCTTTTATGGGCTCTCGTGACATGGTTGGTTTCGACCTGGCCTTTCATTAGAAGGGGCTAGCATTCGATCCCAAGTATGAGGTAGAAATTTATTTCTATTTGAACACGATGTTGTGTTGATATTTATCCATATTGACTCATTAGGGGTAATTTGATTGAATTACTACCAATTGTGTCACGTGGTGGCCCGGGAAATTGGGTAAAACTCGCTGGTAAGAGACTGATGTCTCGCCAGGTAAATCCTCGGACAGCTGGTAGCGGTCAGGTTCCAATTTCTTTTATGGGCTCTCGTGACATGGTTGGTTTCGACCTGGCCTTTCATTAGAAGGGGCTAGCGTTCGATCCCATGTATGAGGTAGAAATTTATTTCTATTTGAACACGATGTTGTGTTGATATTTATCCATATTGACTCATTAGGGGTAATTTGATTGAATTACTACCAATTGTGTCACGTGGTGGCCCGGGAAATTGGGTAAAACTCGCTGGTAAGAGACTGATGTCTCGCCAGGTAAATCCTCGGACAGCTGGTAGCGGTCAGGTTCCAATTTCTTTTATGGGCTCTCGTGACATGGTTGGTTTCGACCTGGCCTTTCATTAGAAGGGGCTAGCGTTCGATCCCAAGTATGAGGTAGAAATTTATTTCTATTTGAACACGATGTTGTGTTGATATTTATCCATATTGACTCATTAGGGGTAATTTGATTGAATTACTACCAATTGTGTCACGTGGTGGCCCGGGAAATTGGGTAAAACTCGCTGGTAAGAGACTGATGTCTCGCCAGGTAAATCCTCGGACAGCTGGTAGCGGTCAGGTTCCAATTTCTTTTATGGGCTCTCGTGACATGGTTGGTTTCGACCTGGCCTTTCATTAGAAGGGGCTAGCGTTCGATCCCAAGTATGAGGTAGAAATTTATTTCTACTTGAACACGATATTGTGTTGATATTTATCCATATTGACTCATTAGGGGTAATTTGATTAAATTACTACCAATTGTGTCACGTGGTGGCCCGGGAAATTGGGTAAAACTCGCTGGTAAGAGACTGATGTCTCACCAAGTATATCCTCGGACAGCTGGTAGCGGTCAGGTTCCAATTTCTTTTATGGGCTCTCGTGACATGGTTGGTTTCGACCTGGCCTTTCATTAGAAGGGGCTAGCATTCGATCCCAAGTATGAGGTAGAAATTTATTTCTATTTGAACACGATGTTGTGTTGATATTTATCCATATTGACTCATTAGGGGTAATTTGATTGAATTACTACCAATTGTGTCACGTGGTGGCCCGGGAAATTGGGTAAAACTCGCTGGTAAGAGACTGATGTCTCGCCAGGTAAATCCTCGGACAGCTGGTAGCGGTCAGGTTCCAATTTCTTTTATGGGCTCTCGTGACATGGTTGGTTTCGACCTGGCCTTTCATTAGAAGGGGCTAGCGTTCGATCCCAAGTATGAGGTAGAAATTTATTTCTATTTGAACACGATGTTGTGTTGATATTTATCCATATTGACTCATTAGGGGTAATTTGATTGAATTACTAACAATTGTGTCACGTGGTGGGCCGGGAATTTGGGTAAAACTCGCTGGTAAGAGACTGATGTCTCGCCAGGTAAATCCTCGGACAGCTGGTAGCGGTCAGGTTCCAATTTCTTTTATGGGCTCTCGTGACATGGTTGGTTTCGACCTGGCCTTTCATTAGAAGGGGCTAGCGTTCGATCCCAAGTATGAGGTAGAAATTTATTTCTATTTGAACACGATGTTGTGTTGATATTTATCCATATATATATATATATATATATATATATATATATATATATATATATATATATATATATACATACAGACACTTGATCTTTATCAAATAAGAGATAGTATATCTGTATTTCTAAACTAATGACGAGTTTAGAGTTATGTAGCCTATACGACAACACAACTAGATCTTCGCTAAGATTATGAACTCCAGACGACGTAAAATCACATTGAAATAAAGCCTCTATAGTTTCATTCTAATGACTTAAGCCATAAAAATCAACTATAACATGAATCGATAGCCAGGTCCACATCAATAGCATTAAGCATTACGACATGAGAAGGCGCCAAATCACATTAACAAAAGACAGAAAGGGACATGACTGAACATACGATACGGCCGCGTCTCCGTCAGAAGGCTGTGGCTAACAAGACGAAGGGAACCGCAACTAGCGGCGGGTCTGTCAAAAGTGGTGGATAAAGTGCCCCGTAACGTATAACGGGAACTGGAGGAAGCGCCAAGTTATAATTCCTATTAATTCCTTACTAACTACATGGAAGGAATCTATTCCCAAAAGAGGATATAAAGGATGTGAGAGTTGAGAGGGGGGGGGGGTGTTGTCTTTGAATAGGTTATGGAGGAGGAGGATGAGTAGGAGTAGTTAAGAGGGGAAGAAGGATAAGGAGGAAAAGGAGGAGGGGGAGGAGGAGGAGGAGAAGAAGAATAAGAAGGAGGAGGAGGAGGAAACGAAAAAGAATAAGGAGGAGGAGGAGTAGGAGGAAGAGGAAGGAGGAGGAAGAGGAAGGAGGAGGAAGAGGAAGGAGGAGGAGGAGGAGGAAAAGGAGGAGGAGGAGGAGGAAAAGGAGGAGGAGGAGGAGGAGGAGGAGGAGAGCAAGAAAAAGGATCGAGTGCCTGTTCTAACTAGACAGAAACCGGCCTTAAAATCTGAATACATCGCCCCTAACCACCAACGCGAAATATTAACTAAATTATAAATTATAAACCAAACGCTAGAGAGAGAGAGAGAGAGAGAGAGAGAGAGAGAGAGAGAGAGAGAGAGAGAGAGAGAGAGAGAGAGAGAGAGAGAGAGAGAAATTAATATGGGACCACTGTGCGAGCAGTTGCTGAGAGTAATTAATCAAATCATATACTAATTCAATTACGCTGAGCTACAACTCAAGCAGTGTTCGGGGACATTAGTAAACAAAGGTCAGCCCTGAGGAACTAATGTCATGTCCCTAGAGATAACGAAGAAGAAACTACAGATATATTTAAAAAATAATTTAAGTTACATGAAGCAACAAAATACAATTCAAATACAGCAAACATATTTAAACCAAATTTGTTAATGCTGTTACTGTTCTTAAAATATTTAATTTTTCTTTGTTTCCTTCCCTCACTGAGCTATTTTCCCTGTTTGGAGCTCCTGGGCTTATAGCTTCCTGATTTTCCAACTAGTGTTGTAGCTTAGCTAATAATAATAATAATAATAATAATAATAATAATAATAATAATAATAATAATACATAAATAAATAAAATAAAATATTGTTTAATAGTCTTTTCAACAAGCTAATTTGTTGATATTAATATTATCATTACTAGCTAAAGTACAACCCTAGTTAGAAAAGCTTGAGGCTATAAGTCCAAAGGGCTCTAACAGGGATGAATAGCCCAGGGCAAATAGCCCAGGGACGAAAGGAAATAAGAGAAATATATAAACTACAAGAAAAGTAATAAACAACTGATATAAATTATTCTAATACTAAAAATATTTTACGAATAGTAAATAAAATTAAAATAGATATTTTATTTATAAACTACAAAGAGAGACTTAGGTCAGCCTGTTCAACAATAAATATTTACTGCAAGT
>NC_090728.1:163938854-163941354 GCF_036898095.1 Palaemon carinicauda | reverse complement strand
TCGTCCTATTCTATAAAAAAAAAAAAAGAAAAAAAAAAAAACCGTGATAACAACATCAACAAGAGAACTGGTTAAAAGCAGAGTTGTATTGAAAACCGAAGTCTGCTTCACATGCAAAATGTACGCCAAAAGCAGAGACTGCTCCAAATATATATATAAAAAAAACAGAAGTACATCTCAAACGAAAAAATAAACAAGTTATTCCAATTTATAATGATACCAAACAGGGCTAAAAGAGAAAATTAATTGAAATAATAAATCCAAAGAAGGAAAAACGGCGTAAAAAGCCCTGTAAAATGACAGTAAAATAATAACCGTGACCTTGCCCTACCTAGCAGGACAATGCCCTAGAGACTGACCATATATACATATGATCAGCGACCAAGCTAGCTCTCCACCCAAGGTACGACCAGGGAGGCCTAGGCAATGGCTGCTGATGACTCAGCAGGTAGACGTATAGGCTCCCCCAAACCCACCCACTATCCTTAGTTCACAAGGATGGTGAGGTTGCAGACACTACAAGAAACTATTGGGCTTGAGCGGGACTCGAACCCCAATCCGGCAGAACGCCAGGGGTGGAGGTTAATCCACCATAACCTGGAATCTAACGATAAAATCATGTGCAAAGTGAAAACGAAAGTGTTAAAAAAGTTTAAAAATTTATTTTGAAAAATGTTAAAAACAGATTATCAAAGAAGGACAGCACCAGGACATAGAAAATGATCCTAAACGGACTGTCAAAGGACAGTGACAGGATAGACAAAGGGATTCAGCACACGTAAAAAGAAGAACGTAAAAGGATTTCCAGTAAAGTCAAAAGCTTATGGAGATTGAAAGCATTTGAGGATGACAATAAAGGACTTCATAACAGATAACGGACTTTGGAATATAACGACTTCAAACGGATTCTGAAAACGCACAGAGGTTGCAAAAGAATTTTCGTAATAAAAAAAAAAAGAAAAAAAAATGGAATGAATAATTGTTTGTAACAAACAAACAATAACAAAATAGTCACGAAGTATTATGCAAGTATTGCAAGTTTTTTATGATTAAAGACTAAATATCATCGTAACTATGATAGGTCAATTAACGAAAATGGAAAAAGAACCGTCATATAACTAGAAAAATACATCAAAATAATTCTTTTAAATAAACGATTATCGGAAAAAAATGGGAGAGGAATTGAATATGGTATAAAAAAAAAAACTTACACGAGAGAAAAAAATGTTTCAGGAAAACGAATAACAGTATCATAAGAATTATTTTTCAAATTTAGACTTTTAAGTTCTTTGTGTTCATGGTATCTTCATTTAATTACCGCAAGGAAACAGAAATTTTTCATATCAACACAATACCAAAACTTAGAATGCAAAGTAAACTACAATACTCCACCAGAACAAAACAGGAATAGCAGAGAGAGAGAGAGAGAGAGAGAGAGAGAGAGAGAGAGAGAGAGAGAGAGAGAGAGAGAGACATTCCTGGAGTTGTACGCTCTTCATTAACTCTGAAATTTAGGAAAATAGCAGATGAAAATTGTAATTTCAAGAACCACTGGCTTCGGCATTCCAATCTTCAGCTCGAAATTAAATCCTACAAATTGGAAATAACGCGAGAGAAAAAGAATAAAACATTCAACGAAAATAAAGGCATGAAAGCATATGACAAATCAAATGGTTGTCAAATATGGAATTACCATGAGACCAAAGCGAAGGTGGATGGGCTGTATCAAGGATGACCTTCGATCAAAGGGATTAACCGGTGGTGAAGTGTGGGACAGAGGTAGATGGAGAAAGCTGGTCAGAAACATCGACCCCACATAAAAGTGGGAAAAGATGCAGACAAAGAAGAAGAAGAAGAAGAAGAAAAAGAGGAAGAAGAAGAAGCGATAAAATAACAGAAGT
Organism: Palaemon carinicauda; assembly: GCF_036898095.1. Taxonomy (NCBI): domain Eukaryota; kingdom Metazoa; phylum Arthropoda; class Malacostraca; order Decapoda; family Palaemonidae; genus Palaemon; species Palaemon carinicauda. The sequence continues at coordinate 163,939,453 of NC_090728.1, read as the reverse complement.
TCAACTGACACATCCATCAAGAATAAAAATGAGACGGTGTCAATAAGAAGAATTACTACGATTATTATGACAAAGCAAAGAAACCAAAAGATACATTGGTATATTTATCCATCAACAGATTAATCAATAAAACAAAAAGAGCACCAATTTTCATAATAAACAGACCATAACTATAGTCAATTTTTTTTAGCGAGGCAGATTTGCACCGACTCGCAGCGGTGCCTTTATAGCTCGGAAAAGTTTCCTGATCGCTGATTGGTTAGAATTATCTCGTCCAACCAATCAACAATCAGGAAACTTTTCCGAGATAAAAAGCCACCGCTGCGAGTCGGTGCAAATCTGCCTGGCTAAAAATAATTGACTATAGAGGGTACTCAGTGGAGCACAGACCTCCACCGCAGCAGCTTATTGCTCGACTTTTTGCTCGACCTTGACCTTAACATGTTTTAATTGGCGTGGATTTTCATACACTCAAATATGAAGCAACTTATGGCTGATTACGTGAATTGGACATTTTATTTGACCGTGACTTTGACCTTCCAAAATTCAATCATTTCCAGCTTTTTACATAAGTTAATCCCTGCAAGTTTCATTACTCT
>NC_090728.1:163936100-163938354 GCF_036898095.1 Palaemon carinicauda | reverse complement strand
CTATATATGTAGAAATTAAGTGATGAATAAAGGAATAGTAAAAAAAATAACAAAATAAAAAAAGATATATATCACCGTAACTCACAAATGGATATTGGTCAACAGACACAAACACCATTTTTTACCATTAAGAGTTAATTGTAAAAAATGCACAAAGGGGAGTGCATATTATCTATCTATCTATCTATCTCTCTCTCTCTCTCTCTCTCTCTCTCTCTCTCTCTCTCTCTCTCTATATATATATATATATATATATATATAAATTCAGAGCAGTTTTGAACATCCTTCTCCATACTCTCGCTCCTGGTAACTTGAGGTTCGGCTCTTCAAGAACTTGGAATGCTATTATATAATACACACATTCGTGCGTCACTGAGACCAGTTACCAGAGCGCGCGCGCACACACACGCACACACACATATATATATACACACATATATATATATATATACATATATATATATATATATATATAGCCAGACACTTGATCTTTATTAAATAAGAGATAGTATATCTGTATTTCCAAATTAATGATGAGTTTAGAGTTATGTAGCCTGTACGAAACACCACTAGATCTTCGCTAAAGATTATGAACTCCAAACGACGTAAAATCACATTAAAATAAAGCCTCTACAGTTTCATTCTAATGACTTAAGCCATAAAAATCAACTATAACACGAATCGATAGCCAGGTCCACATCAATAGCATTAAGCATTACGACATGAGAAGGCGCCAAATCACATTAACAAAAGACAGAAAGGGACGACATATCTGAACATACGATACGGCCGCGTCTCCGTCAGAAGGCTATGGCTAACAAGACGAAGGGCACCGCCACTAGCGCCGGGTCTGTCAAAGGTGGTGGATAAAGTGCCCCGTAACGTATAACGGGAACTGGAGGAAGCGCCAAGTTATAATTCCTATTAATTCCTTACTAACTACATGGAAGGAATCTATTCCCAAAAGAGGATATAAAGGATGTGAGAGTTGAGAGGGGGGGGGGGGGTGTTGTCTTTGAATAGGTTATGGAGGAGGAGGATGAGTAGGAGTAGTTAAGAGGGGGAGAAGGATAAGGAGGAAAAGGAGGAGGGGGAGGAGGAGGAGGAGAAGAAGAATAAGAAGGAGGAGGAGGAGGAAACGAAAAAGAATAAGGAGGAGGAGGAGTAGGAGGAAGAGGAAGGAGGAGGAAGAGGAAGGAGGAGGAGGAGGAGGAGGAAAAGGAGGAGGAGGAGGAGGAGGAGGAGGAGGAGGAGGAGGAGGAGAGCAAGAAAAAGGATCGAGTGCCTGTTCTAACTAGACAGAAACCGGCCTTAAAATCTGAATACATCGCCCCTAACCACCAACGCGAAATATTAACTAAATTATAAATTATAAACCAAACGCTAGAGAGAGAGAGAGAGAGAGAGAGAGAGAGAGAGAGAGAGAGAGAGAAATTAATATGGGACCACTGTGCGACCAGTTGCTAAGAGTAATTAATCAAATCATATACTAATTCAATTACGCTGAGCTACAACTCAAGCAGTGTTCGGGGACATTAGTAAACAAAGGTCAGCCCTGAGGAACTAATGTCATGTCCCTAGAGATAACGAAGAAGAAACTACAGATATATTTCAAAAATAATTTAAGTTACATGAAGCAACAAAATACAATTCAAATACAGCAAACATATTTAAACCAAATTTGTTAATGCTGTTACTGTTCTTAAAATATTTAATTTTTCTTTGTTTCCTTCCCTCACTGAGCTATTTTTCCTGTTTGGAGCTCCTGGGCTTATAGCTTCCTGATTTTCCAACTAGTGTTGTAGCTTAGCTAATAATAATAATAATAATAATAATAATAATAATAATAATAATACATAAATAAATCAAATAAAATATTGTTTAATAGTCTTTTCAACAAGCTAATTTGTTGATATTAATATTATCATTACTAGCTAAAGTACAACCCTAGTTAGAAAAGCTTGAGGCTATAAGTCCAAAGGGCTCTAACAGGGATGAATAGCCCAGGGACGAAAGGAAATAAGAGAAATATATAAACTACAAGAAAAGTAATAAACAACTGATATAAATTATTCTAATACTAAAAATATTTTACGAATAGTAAATAAAATTAAAATAGATATTTTATATATAAACTACAAAGAGAGACTTAGGTCAGCCTGTTCAACAATAAATATTTACTGCAAGTTTTAACTTTTGAAGTTCCACCGGGACATAATATAGCTAGTTAATATCTGGGGCATGAGAGAGAGAG